>NC_058052.1:3444232-3744232 GCF_020085105.1 Siniperca chuatsi | reverse complement strand
TGATGAGATTTTTTCAACATCGTCCACGTGTGCTCACACATGATGATGAGTTTTACCTTGTGCGTGGCTTCTAACTCACGTAATTTCTCCTCACAGCGTGTCTGCAACTCTCCGAAGGGGCGATCCGTCAGAGGACAGGTGTCGTGCACTTGATAGCAAATTGAACAACCGTGATAGAAACATCCTAGAAACTCATAGGCATATTTCACCCCAGCGATCTCAGCATACTCGTCTACAAAGAAGCGCCCCAGCTGTGATTCCCCCTTATTTAAAGCATTTTGGATAGGGATGCCGTGGGTGTGTGACAACCACTCTAACCACTGGATACCGCCGTTTGAAAATGTTTTGAACTGACGCCTGTAGTCGTCCGGAGAGGGGATTGCTAATGTTTTAGGCGGTAGAAAGTTTGACAGAAACACCTTCATGAATGCCAACGCAATGGTCGCACGGCTGAAGGGGTCAATGGCAGTTTCAGAGATATACTGTTTTCTGAAAAGCATGCAACCCTCAGCGAGAATGTCTACATCATTTTGACAATAGAGGCAAGCCTCTTTCATGAAGTTGAATGTGCCGTGCCACACCGTCTTGTACCAACTGTAAAAGTCTGTTAGTTGCTCCGTTGTCATGGTCTCAATACCATAAGCCTGAGGGGGAGGGTACTCACCTGTATAACTCAAATGGGCCTCTGAGCTGAAACCATGAGGAAAGTACCCCTTTACTTTATAACTGAAACCGAGCGCTTTCGGGAAATTAGCTAAACACATGGTTAAAAAGGATAGAGAGTCGATGTATCTTTGTTTGTAATCGATATCGGTGATACAAATTACTTTGATCCTTGCATAATCAAAGAGGGCTTTAATCCCTGTTCGACCATGGCTTTGATAAGGAGATAGCTGTCAAAACCGCGGGCATTGTGTGCTATAAACACTGTGTTTTTGTACAAAGGTCGTCTGAAATGCAGTAGAAACTCTTTGGCACAATCTGTACCTTGAGAGCTCCATGTTTTACCGTCTAAGGTTTGTGTACACACTAAAAACGTAACGTGAACGCCGTTCTCGTCAACGTATGTTTCAAAATCATAAAACACCACTTTTTCATTGTGTTTTGTTTCAGGGTGTATCGTTTGGATGTAGCACTGATGAACCTCAGTCTCAGAGTCAAAGTTCAATTTCTCGTCGCAAATTTTACATTTCGCAGTCTGACATTTGTGTTGTTTACCATTACCGTTCATAGCACAGTAGTACAGCCTTGCACATTTGGTACATTTTTTGTACAAGGCATATGTTTGACTTCTCGATCTCTCTGTAGGTTCTTTGTGTTTGGCCAAACAGAAAGGCGAGCGACACATTCTGTTGCATTGGTCACACACAACAGGTTGACACAGCCTCTGTGTACAACTTGGGGTCAAAGCATACGGTGCAACGAGCTTCGCAAGTATGGCCTAACACGGTGTTAAAACCTGTAAAGCAGTGCTCACAAACATAAGGCAAACCTAGAAAGGCTTTGAGATTTTTAACCGCATAGTAGTGATTTTAGAAGAGAAACAAAATCAGGGTTTGACTCCGTCTTGGGCTATCTGTCAAGAATTTGCGGAGAGCCCTGTCTTCCTCGGTTCTGTAAAACACTACAATTGTACAGTCCAATGCGGTTTCAAATTTAGGGATGTCGCTAAAGGATACAGCGGTCTGCTCGTCTAACCCTACATCATTTTGAAGCTGTCTACCGCGTTCAAGGGCTTCTCTATGGCTCATATCAGGATCTAACAGATGAGCCAGACAGATGGCAAAACATAGTTGATTCTCTCTGTTGTGGACAATGTACAGAAAACTTCTTTTTTTTTTTTATGATTTCACTGTCTAGCATTTTCCCAAGAAATCGTTTCCCCCCACCCCTAGGGTTCTGGATCACTTCTACGGCAAGTTCTAGCTGACCATCGCCCAAACAGTCCAGTTAGACTGCACAACACAGAGTAAGAGCCTTTCAAAGTCGGCTAGGCTGGGGAGCTCGTCATTAGATAAGACGACTGAGACGTTACTATGGAGATTTTGCCCGCGCAGCTCTAACTGTACCGCGTCTCGAGGAGTCACGTATGCTAATGCTTGTTGCCATTTAGAGTCACTGCAAAAAATGAAAAAGTCCCTATGTTTCTGCCTAAAGGTTTAAACGCGTAAAATTTATCTTTAAAGATATAGGTAATTTACCGGATGCTTGAGCCATTCTCCGTTGTCAGATTCAGAAGTCCTATTCTCTGCGTCGTCTTTAACTAGTATTTATATCCCCCAATACAGATATATCCTGAGACACAGCACAGAGACCTCTCCACACGCTGTGCCTGCTATGTCTGAAGCAGTTGGTTGATCTGAGCTCCTCCTGGTACACAATATGTAAATGTATGTAAATGCCTAAAGTTCACACTTCCTCCATTCTTCTTGATCTTCACAGGCCGCTGCATTCCATTCTTGGGTGTTATCAGAGCGGCTGGTCAGTGAGGACATGCGAGTCACCCCCCATGCAATGATCAAACAGTTTATATCATCAGGGTGCCGGCTCCAGCCTGCCAACACATGTGCAGACATTTCCCCCCGACTTTCTCTTATCTAACTAAATTACCCCTAATTAGCTGCAGTCTATGGTGCAGAACAGCTGCTGGCCTGAGATGCTGCATGAGTTAGACCTGTACAGAGACAAACATCGTACATACAGGGTGTACGCAGCACAAGCTATCAATAATAATAACACAGCCCAAGTTTTCATATCCACAGTCACTAGGTACCCCTATCTTTATAAGTTCCTGTGTGTGAAAACAATGCAATGATCAAACAACCCATATCAACAGGGTGCCGGCTCCGGCCCGATAACACATGACCTCTTGATCTTCTCTGGTTTCGTGTGTGTGTGTGTGTGTGTGTGTGTGTGTGTGTGTGTGTGTGTGTGTGTGTGTGTGTGTGTTTGATGCAGAGATTAGCCTCTGAGATTTAACATTTATTTTACTTTCTTGTCATTTGAGATGACAAGAAACACGGAGCTTCACACAGAAACTTACAAATGTCAAAGTACATTTGACAACAGGCTCAGTGTTAAAGACAATCTTTTTTAAATATGCCTTAAGACCATAAAAGAGACATTTCTTGATCTGTCTTCATACAAAGGGCCTTCAGAAAGAGCAGGAAACATTGATCCTTTTAGGGACACAGGATGTATAGATGATTGAGAATTGCCTTAGGAAGCTGTATGGTTTTATTTACTCTGTGTGTGAGGAGATTCACACGCTGATTTCAAACTGTCTTTAGGGTGATGGTATTACAGAGGAAAATCTGACGCCCTCATTCCTTGATCTTCACACAATCTGCACAGGAGTTGCAAGAGATGCTGCATGTAGACATTCATCAATGGATAGCTGGACATATATTCAGCTTCAAAACTTTAATCATTTATTTTTTATTTCACATTTTCACAAAATTATTGCCTCACACAAGCTCCTCCTATTTTCCCATTGGCTAACCCTCACTTTGGTTCACACAAACTCCACCTACCCTCCCACATCGTTCTAATTCATTCACACCTCACTCTGCACCGGACAGACAACAGAGAAGGACATGTCTTTTGCTCCTGAAAGATTAGATTTTACAGATGGTAAATTTGTCAATTATTTTTATACTTTTGATATGATTTCACTTAAATGATTGAATTATTTAATCATATTATTTAATTTACAGGGTTTTTCATTCCCACGCCTACTTTACTCCCATTCGCTCCGGCTCACCACGCATGCTTCACGCTCATTGGCTCCTGCTAACCACGCCTGCTCCACGCTCATTGGTCCACGCATAAGGCCACACACTTCCGGCATGACGCACTTCCGATGTGACGCACTTCCTGTGTGATGCACTTCCTGGGGGGGAGAGACATTAATCAAAGGTCAAAGGTCACCATGAATCATTTGTCAAATAAAAAGTGACAGAAGGTATTGATTATCTCTCTCAACTCTCCCTCTTTAGTGTCCAACCTAGCATACAAGTCCTCATATGCTCTTTGTTTGGCCTTTGCCTTCACCTTACGCTGCATCTCCCTGTACTCCTGTCTACTCTCGTCAGTCCTCTCAGTGTCCCACTTCTTCTTAGCTAACCTCTTTCTCTGTATACACTCCTGCACTTTCTTGTTCCACCACCAAGTCTCCTTGTCCGCTTTCCTCTTTCCATATGACACACCGAGTACCCTCCTACCTGTCTCCCTGATCACATTAGCTGTAGTGGTCCAGTCATCTAGGAGCACTTCTTGACGACCCAGAGTCTGTCTCAGCTCCTCCCTGAAAACTACACGACATTCTTCCTTTTTCAACTTCCACCACTTCGTACTCTGCTCTCTCTTTGTCCTCTTCATCTTCCTTACCACCAGAGTCATTTTTACACACTACCATCCTATGTTGTCTGGCTACACGTTCCCTTACCACTACTAAGTGTTCACTACAGCCATTTCCATCCTCTTTGCAAAGTCTACCACCATCTGTCCTTCTGCGTTCCTGTTCTTAAGACCAAACCTGCCCATCACATTCTCATCACCTCTGTTCTCTTCACCTACATGCCCATTGAAATCTGCACCAATCACCACTCTCTCACCTCTGGGGATGCTCTGCATCACTTCATCTAACTCACTCTAGAATTTCTCCTTCTCTTCTAACTCACATCCTACCTGTGGGGCATAACCACTCACAACATTGAACATCACCCCTTCAAATTCCACTCATCAACCTGTCTGATACTCTTTTCACCTCTAGAACATTCCTCACAAACTCCTCTTTCAGGATAACTCCTACTCTGTCTCTCTTCCTATCTGAACCATGGTAGAACAACCTGAACCCTGCTCCTAAGCTTCTAGCCTTGCCTAGGTTTTGCTGAGACCCTTTCTGCACGATCTCTCTCATCAGTGCTTGTGATGGCTCCTCAAGAGGCCCATCACCCTCCCAACTCTTTGCTGGTGCCAAGATGAACATTCTGCCTGGTCTTTGTTTTCTTCTTCTATTCCCTGTACTTGGTCATCAGAAAAGCCTAAAAGATTTTCAAACCATGGCTTTGGCCTGAAAGAGTCTGCATAGCTCTTAAAAGTGCTGAGACCAACGGGCACTTTTCCAGTGGCAGACTGCTGTCTTTCAAGGATCTGTTGTTGCTGTTCTTCTTTTACCTTCGGAACTGGCCTCCACTGTTTTCCGACTCCCCTTTGTGTAAAACCCAATGTCCATCCTGCCTGTCATGACCTTTTTGGTACAGACTTTGTTCCAGGCACAGGCGATGCTGGTTGGTTCCACACTTGTGTAGCCATGCGGACAGATGCCTCTGACTTAAAAAGGAGGGAACAACTTTTTCCCAGTCTAGAATAAAAGTTAATTTTAATTAAGTTAAACTTTTCACCAAATAGAAAGAGCATCTCTTCTCTTCTTAAAGAATTTGATATGTGCCTTGCTAATGTTATGCGGTCATAATATGCAGTCACAGTGAGCCGCTTATCCTCTTCACTCTTCTTAGCAGCAACCCAAGTGATGTGGGATTTGATGATGGTTGGAACTGGGTTTTGAAAACTGTAATGAGAGCAGAGGGTTTATGGTGCAGTACAACATCCACCCAGCCACTGGTAAGAAACGTAAGTGCATCCAGGTAGTTATAGTTCTTCGTGGGATTTGCTGTGCAAATCCCTAGAATGAGAATGTTAGATTTTGATTTGTTTACTTAAGACTGGAAAATGAATCAAACTGTTCACGAATGGGCAAAGATTATGCATGTTCCAACATCATGAACTGAAATAGCTAACGAGTGAGCAATCTCGCTTCATTTTCATCTCTGTTGAGAGGTCTACATCCGCAGTACCGATCGGGCAGGATGTTTACGGATGTAGCCACACCGCAAATCATATCTTGTTAATATTAGCGATGTTAAATATTAGCGATGCAATTTGTTTATAGTAACGTCACACTGGACAGACTACCAAAACAGCTACATAAAGTGTCTTAACAACAGTAAAAGTGACAGATGTAAGAAATGCATTACCTGGACATTAAGAGATTGTTGTAGATGTCAGAATATGACACCTCCGGGATCGTTCGTCTACTTTGATGGAGGCAGACTGAAAGGACAGCCCTCAACTCCTATTTGTTTAATTATTTTCAACATAACAGATGGTTGATTGGTAACGACATAACGTAATTACTTGCATGGCTGGCCATATGATTTGGTCTCCTTATAGTTTTTAACTTTAGAACAGAGTTTTTAAAACTGTATTCTTAATTTATGCTATTAAGTCAGCAAAGACCTCAGAATTTGTATTTACCGCCAGTCAAATTAGAAGTTCTGCTTTCACCCAAAAAGGGACGGGGACCTGGACCCGGATGCGTTGCTCTACTACATACTTTAATATTCTCCTTTATTTTTATTGTTGTTCTGCATGCTTATTAAAGATCAGAAAATGTTTCTAATATTAATCATATATTCTATTTTACAGAGTGAATTTGTAACCGTTGTTCTTTGAATATGTTTGTGGACGAAAAATAGCCTTTGGCGCATTTGCAGCAATTTTTTATTAATGTGCACTGTCCCTGTTAAATGAACTTTTATTGAAGATGTAGTATAGTGTTTGCTAATTTTGTTTTTTTAAATAATACTAACACTGGCCCCATTGTCTTTCATGTCTGTCATGCACTCAGAACGGTTTTCATTTGGCGTGGCACCTGGCTTCGTAGAGTGTTGTCAGTAATCGTGAAGTATTTAACATAGGAACTACCAAAAGAAAGAGTTAGTTGTGCCACATGTTGTCTTTATCTTTTCTTTCTATTTACAGAATGGTGGTCCTGTACCTGAGCTTTACTCCATCTTTCCACCTGAAAAAGGTCCATGACCCCGTTGTCCTCCAGAGAGCTGGTGGTTTCCTCCAACCAGGTGAAGAAAAACTAAATGTGCCAAAACAAAAGTGTAGACTAATTCTGTTCATCTGCGTTCACTCGCTGGCTGGTAGTCTGGACAGCACCTTCTATCATATCTGGGAAAGTGGGATACAAATGTAAATGTTTCCTGACTGTTGTCTGGTATCAGTTAAGCATCACAGAACCTACATATGTTCCACAGAGTCTTGAGACAGCCCATGTAACAATGCTTCCTCTCCTGTCGGTACACTACATCAGTATGTCGGGTTGTTTCTAGATGTGGGACAGGAGAGGACCTGACTGACCACTGGTTCAATGATGCAAAGGTCACTGAAACAACTGCGCCTCTGTGTGTGACAAAGAAACGTCTACATTCTGTTTTACAAAAGACATATCTGAGGACTATGTGCACTGAAGTGAAATATATGAGGGATATACAAACAATGATGGTCTTTAAATTTCACATTTAAGCGTGTTTCTAGTCTCAGTGGGACGCGCTCCTCCAAGGACTTTGGATGGAAACCTGACTGCAGGATCAGAGACCTGAACTCAATCTCCCTAACACGATGGAGTCCAGAGGACCAACCATGGGGCCTGAAAAGGAAAGTGCCGTCTTCCTCTGCGTGTTCTCACTGCAAGGTGAGGGTGAACACAGAGGTTAGAGATGGCCTACCAGCACATCCAGCGGAGGATGGCGAGCACCTCTTGTGGTCAGGAACAACAACAGAACGCTTTTTTCTGCCCGGCCTGCTGCTCCTCTCGCGGTATCTTTTCCTCCTGAGTCCACTTCGCTTCCAGAGTGTTTCTTGGCTAGGCAGAACGGACAGGCCGGGCATGGCTACATAATTTCAGCAACTTTGCATGCATGTCCCTTTAGGTAGTGTCTGATTAATGAATGCTACATGCAAGTGGTGAAGTGATGTTTGTTGGCTATGACATGACAGAAATACAAAATGTGCTTGAGGAGATGGAATATGAACAAAATATCTTTATTAACACTGTAAGGAGCTTGAAGTGTCCGAGCCTCTGACTGCTGGCATTTGAGGTTTTCCTCTCATCGTGAGTGCTCCACCAAGCAGTTCTAGACTGGCCTTTTTGTCGGCTTCTTGACCAGAAGAGGTAGGGTGAACAAATGAGTTGCATTTTACATATTGCGGTGAAAAATATAGCCATGATTTTCAGCTCGATACAATTTTATTTATATAGCGCCAATTAATAACAGAAGTTATCTCATTGCACTTTTCCTATAGAAAAGGTCTAGACCGTACTCTATATAATATTAATTACACAGACCCAGCAAATCTCACCATGAGCAAGCATTTGGCGACAGTGGCTAGGAAAAATGGCTACAAGGAAAAATACTTTACAGTCACTGGTCTCTTTCAGATTACAACGTCTACACAAGATGTAGTCCACCTGAGTGTTTCTACCTCCGCTCTTATATGTCACCCTATGTCCCTGCCTCTTCTGGAAGAAAGTGTTCACTACAGCCATTTCCATCCTCTTTGCGAAGTCTACCACCATCCGTCCTTCTGCGTTCCTGTCCTTTAAGACCAAACCTGCCCATCACATTCTCATCACCTCTGTTCTCTTCACCTACATGCCCATTGAAATCTGCACCAATCACCACTCTCTCACCTCTGGGGATGCTCTGCATCACTTCATCTAACTCACTCTGGAATTTCTCCTTCTCTTCTAACTCACATCCTACCTGTGGGGCATAACCACTCACAACATTGAACATCACCCCTTCAAATTCCACTTCATCAACCTGTCTGATACTCTTTTCACCTCTAGAACATTCCTCACAAACTCCTCTTTCAGGATAACTCCTACTCTGTCTCTCTTCCTATCTGAACCATGGTAGAACAACCTGAACCCTGCTCCTAAGCTTCTAGCCTTGCCTAGGTTTTGCTGAGACCCTTTCTGCACGATCTCTCTCATCAGTGCTTGTGATGGCTCCTCAAGAGGCCCATCACCCTCCCAACTCTTTGCTGGTGCCAAGATGAACATTCTGCCTGGTCTTTGTTTTCTTCTTCTATTCCCTGTACTTGGTCATCAGAAAAGCCTAAAAGATTTTCAAACCATGGCTTTGGCCTGAAAGAGTCTGCATAGCTCTTAAAAGTGCTGAGACCAACGGGCACTTTTCCAGTGGCAGACTGCTGTCTTTCAAGGATCTGTTGTTGCTGTTCTTCTTTTACCTTCGGAACTGGCCTCCACTGTTTTCCCTTTGTGTAAAACCTAATGTCCATCCTGCCTGTCATGACCTTTTTGGTACAGACTTTGTTCCAGGCACAGGCGATGCTGGTTGGTTCCACACTTGTGTAGCCATGCGGACAGATGCCTCTGACTTAAAAAGGAGGGAACAACTTTTTCCCAGTCTAGAATAAAAGTTAATTTTAATTAAGTTAAACTTTTCACCAAATAGAAAGAGCATCTCTTCTCTTCTTAAAGAATTTGATATGTGCCTTGCTAATGTTATGCGGTCATAATATGCAGTCACAGCGAGCCGCTTATCCTCTTCACTCTTCTTAGCAGCAACCCAAGTGATGTGGGATTTGATGATGGTTGGAACTGGGTTTTGAAAACTGTAATGAGAGCAGAGGGTTTATGGTGCAGTACAACATCCACCCAGCCACTGGTAAGAAACGTAAGTGCATCCAGGTAGTTATAGTTCTTCGTGGGATTTGCTGTGCAAATCCCTAGAATGAGAATGTTAGATTTTGATTTGTTTACTTAAGACTGGAAAATGAATCAAACTGTTCACGAATGGGCAAAGATTATGCATGTTCCAACATCATGAACTGAAATAGCTAACGAGTGAGCAATCTCGCTTCATTTTCATCTCTGTTGAGAGGTCTACATCCGCAGTACCGATCGGGCAGGATGTTTACGGATGTAGCCACACCGCAAATCATATCTTGTTAATATTAGCGATGTTAAATATTAGCGATGCAATTTGTTTATAGTAACGTCACACTGGACAGACTACCAAAACAGCTACATAAAGTGTCTTAACAACAGTAAAAGTGACAGATGTAAGAAATGCATTACCTGGACATTAAGAGATTGTTGTAGATGTCAGAATATGACACCTCCGGGATCGTTCGTCTACTTTGATGGAGGCAGACTGAAAGGACAGCCCTCAACTCCTATTTGTTTAATTATTTTCAACATAACAGATGGTTGATTGGTAACGACATAACGTAATTACTTGCATGGCTGGCCATATGATTTGGTCTCCTTATAGTTTTTAACTTTAGAACAGAGTTTTTAAAACTGTATTCTTAATTTATGCTATTAAGTCAGCAAAGACCTCAGAATTTGTATTTACCGCCAGTCAAATTAGAAGTTCTGCTTTCACCCAAAAAGGGACGGGGACCTGGACCCGGATGCGTTGCTCTACTACATACTTTAATATTCTCCTTTATTTTTATTGTTGTTCTGCATGCTTATTAAAGATCAGAAAATGTTTCTAATATTAATCATATATTCTATTTTACAGAGTGAATTTGTAACCGTTGTTCTTTGAATATGTTTGTGGACGAAAAATAGCCTTTGGCGCATTTGCAGCAATTTTTATTAATGTGCACTGTCCCTGTTAAATGAACTTTTATTGAAGATGTAGTATAGTGTTTGCTAATTTTGTTTTTTTAAATAATACTAACACTGGCCCCATTGTCTTTCATGTCTGTCATGCACTCAGAACGGTTTTCATTTGGCGTGGCACCTGGCTTCGTAGAGTGTTGTCAGTAATCGTGAAGTATTTAACATAGGAACTACCAAAAGAAAGAGTTAGTTGTGCCACATGTTGTCTTTATCTTTTCTTTCTATTTACAGAATGGTGGTCCTGTACCTGAGCTTTACTCCATCTTTCCACCTGAAAAGGTCCATGACCCCGTTGTCCTCCAGAGAGCTGGTGGTTTCCTCCAACCAGGTGAAGAAAAACTAAATGTGCCAAAACAAAAGTGTAGACTAATTCTGTTCATCTGCGTTCACTCGCTGGCTGGTAGTCTGGACAGCACCTTCTATCATATCTGGGAAAGTGGGATACAAATGTAAATGTTTCCTGACTGTTGTCTGGTATCAGTTAAGCATCACAGAACCTACATATGTTCCACAGAGTCTTGAGACAGCCCATGTAACAATGCTTCCTCTCCTGTCGGTACACTACATCAGTATGTCGGGTTGTTTCTAGATGTGGGACAGGAGAGGACCTGACTGACCACTGGTTCAATGATGCAAAGGTCACTGAAACAACTGCGCCTCTGTGTGTGACAAAGAAACGTCTACATTCTGTTTTACAAAAGACATATCTGAGGACTATGTGCACTGAAGTGAAATATATGAGGGATATACAAACAATGATGGTCTTTAAATTTCACATTTAAGCGTGTTTCTAGTCTCAGTGGGACGCGCTCCTCCAAGGACTTTGGATGGAAACCTGACTGCAGGATCAGAGACCTGAACTCAATCTCCCTAACACGATGGAGTCCAGAGGACCAACCATGGGGCCTGAAAAGGAAAGTGCCGTCTTCCTCTGCGTGTTCTCACTGCAAGGTGAGGGTGAACACAGAGGTTAGAGATGGCCTACCAGCACATCCAGCGGAGGATGGCGAGCACCTCTTGTGGTCAGGAACAACAACAGAACGCTTTTTTCTGCCCGGCCTGCTGCTCCTCTCGCGGTATCTTTTCCTCCTGAGTCCACTTCGCTTCCAGAGTGTTTCTTGGCTAGGCAGAACGGACAGGCCGGGCATGGCTACATAATTTCAGCAACTTTGCATGCATGTCCCTTTAGGTAGTGTCTGATTAATGAATGCTACATGCAAGTGGTGAAGTGATGTTTGTTGGCTATGACATGACAGAAATACAAAATGTGCTTGAGGAGATGGAATATGAACAAAATATCTTTATTAACACTGTAAGGAGCTTGAAGTGTCCGAGCCTCTGACTGCTGGCATTTGAGGTTTTCCTCTCATCGTGAGTGCTCCACCAAGCAGTTCTAGACTGGCCTTTTGTCGGCTTCTTGACCAGAAGAGGTAGGGTGAACAAATGAGTTGCATTTTACATATTGCGGTGAAAAATATAGCCATGATTTTCAGCTCGATACAATTTTATTTATATAGCGCCAATTAATAACAGAAGTTATCTCATTGCACTTTTCCTATAGAAAAGGTCTAGACCGTACTCTATATAATATTAATTACACAGACCCAGCAAATCTCACCATGAGCAAGCATTTGGCGACAGTGGCTAGGAAAAATGGCTACAAGGAAAAATACTTTACAGTCACTGGTCTCTTTCAGATTACAACGTCTACACAAGATGTAGTCCACCTGAGTGTTTCTACCTCCGCTCTTATATGTCACCCTATGTCCCTGCCTCTTCTGGAAGAAAGTGTTCACTACAGCCATTTCCATCCTCTTTGCGAAGTCTACCACCATCCGTCCTTCTGCGTTCCTGTCCTTTAAGACCAAACCTGCCCATCACATTCTCATCACCTCTGTTCTCTTCACCTACATGCCCATTGAAATCTGCACCAATCACCACTCTCTCACCTCTGGGGATGCTCTGCATCACTTCATCTAACTCACTCTGGAATTTCTCCTTCTCTTCTAACTCACATCCTACCTGTGGGGCATAACCACTCACAACATTGAACATCACCCCTTCAAATTCCACTTCATCAACCTGTCTGATACTCTTTTCACCTCTAGAACATTCCTCACAAACTCCTCTTTCAGGATAACTCCTACTCTGTCTCTCTTCCTATCTGAACCATGGTAGAACAACCTGAACCCTGCTCCTAAGCTTCTAGCCTTGCCTAGGTTTTGCTGAGACCCTTTCTGCACGATCTCTCTCATCAGTGCTTGTGATGGCTCCTCAAGAGGCCCATCACCCTCCCAACTCTTTGCTGGTGCCAAGATGAACATTCTGCCTGGTCTTTGTTTTCTTCTTCTATTCCCTGTACTTGGTCATCAGAAAAGCCTAAAAGATTTTCAAACCATGGCTTTGGCCTGAAAGAGTCTGCATAGCTCTTAAAAGTGCTGAGACCAACGGGCACTTTTCCAGTGGCAGACTGCTGTCTTTCAAGGATCTGTTGTTGCTGTTCTTCTTTTACCTTCGGAACTGGCCTCCACTGTTTTCCGACTCCCCTTTGTGTAAAACCCAATGTCCATCCTGCCTGTCATGACCTTTTTGGTACAGACTTTGTTCCAGGCACAGGCGATGCTGGTTGGTTCCACACTTGTGTAGCCATGCGGACAGATGCCTCTGACTTAAAAAGGAGGGAACAACTTTTTCCCAGTCTAGAATAAAAGTTAATTTTAATTAAGTTAAACTTTTCACCAAATAGAAAGAGCATCTCTTCTCTTCTTAAAGAATTTGATATGTGCCTTGCTAATGTTATGCGGTCATAATATGCAGTCACAGTGAGCCGCTTATCCTCTTCACTCTTCTTAGCAGCAACCCAAGTGATGTGGGATTTGATGATGGTTGGAACTGGGTTTTGAAAACTGTAATGAGAGCAGAGGGTTTATGGTGCAGTACAACATCCACCCAGCCACTGGTAAGAAACGTAAGTGCATCCAGGTAGTTATAGTTCTTCGTGGGATTTGCTGTGCAAATCCCTAGAATGAGAATGTTAGATTTTGATTTGTTTACTTAAGACTGGAAAATGAATCAAACTGTTCACGAATGGGCAAAGATTATGCATGTTCCAACATCATGAACTGAAATAGCTAACGAGTGAGCAATCTCGCTTCATTTTCATCTCTGTTGAGAGGTCTACATCCGCAGTACCGATCGGGCAGGATGTTTACGGATGTAGCCACACCGCAAATCATATCTTGTTAATATTAGCGATGTTAAATATTAGCGATGCAATTTGTTTATAGTAACGTCACACTGGACAGACTACCAAAACAGCTACATAAAGTGTCTTAACAACAGTAAAAGTGACAGATGTAAGAAATGCATTACCTGGACATTAAGAGATTGTTGTAGATGTCAGAATATGACACCTCCGGGATCGTTCGTCTACTTTGATGGAGGCAGACTGAAAGGACAGCCCTCAACTCCTATTTGTTTAATTATTTTCAACATAACAGATGGTTGATTGGTAACGACATAACGTAATTACTTGCATGGCTGGCCATATGATTTGGTCTCCTTATAGTTTTTTAACTTTAGAACAGAGTTTTTTAAAACTGTATTCTTAATTTATGCTATTAAGTCAGCAAAGACCTCAGAATTTGTATTTACCGCCAGTCAAATTAGAAGTTCTGCTTTCACCCAAAAAGGGACGGGGACCTGGACCCGGATGCGTTGCTCTACTACATACTTTAATATTCTCCTTTATTTTTATTGTTGTTCTGCATGCTTATTAAAGATCAGAAAATGTTTCTAATATTAATCATATATTCTATTTTACAGAGTGAATTTGTAACCGTTGTTCTTTGAATATGTTTGTGGACGAAAAATAGCCTTTGGCGCATTTGCAGCAATTTTTTATTAATGTGCACTGTCCCTGTTAAATGAACTTTTATTGAAGATGTAGTATAGTGTTTGCTAATTTTGTTTTTTTAAATAATACTAACACTGGCCCCATTGTCTTTCATGTCTGTCATGCACTCAGAACGGTTTTCATTTGGCGTGGCACCTGGCTTCGTAGAGTGTTGTCAGTAATCGTGAAGTATTTAACATAGGAACTACCAAAAGAAAGAGTTAGTTGTGCCACATGTTGTCTTTATCTTTTCTTTCTATTTACAGAATGGTGGTCCTGTACCTGAGCTTTACTCCATCTTTCCACCTGAAAAAGGTCCATGACCCCCGTTGTCCTCCAGAGAGCTGGTGGTTTCCTCCAACCAGGTGAAGAAAAACTAAATGTGCCAAAACAAAAGTGTAGACTAATTCTGTTCATCTGCGTTCACTCGCTGGCTGGTAGTCTGGACAGCACCTTCTATCATATCTGGGAAAGTGGGATACAAATGTAAATGTTTCCTGACTGTTGTCTGGTATCAGTTAAGCATCACAGAACCTACATATGTTCCACAGAGTCTTGAGACAGCCCATGTAACAATGCTTCCTCTCCTGTCGGTACACTACATCAGTATGTCGGGTTGTTTCTAGATGTGGGACAGGAGAGGACCTGACTGACCACTGGTTCAATGATGCAAAGGTCACTGAAACAACTGCGCCTCTGTGTGTGACAAAGAAACGTCTACATTCTGTTTTACAAAAGACATATCTGAGGACTATGTGCACTGAAGTGAAATATATGAGGGATATACAAACAATGATGGTCTTTAAATTTCACATTTAAGCGTGTTTCTAGTCTCAGTGGGACGCGCTCCTCCAAGGACTTTGGATGGAAACCTGACTGCAGGATCAGAGACCTGAACTCAATCTCCCTAACACGATGGAGTCCAGAGGACCAACCATGGGGCCTGAAAAGGAAAGTGCCGTCTTCCTCTGCGTGTTCTCACTGCAAGGTGAGGGTGAACACAGAGGTTAGAGATGGCCTACCAGCACATCCAGCGGAGGATGGCGAGCACCTCTTGTGGTCAGGAACAACAACAGAACGCTTTTTTCTGCCCGGCCTGCTGCTCCTCTCGCGGTATCTTTTCCTCCTGAGTCCACTTCGCTTCCAGAGTGTTTCTTGGCTAGGCAGAACGGACAGGCCGGGCATGGCTACATAATTTCAGCAACTTTGCATGCATGTCCCTTTAGGTAGTGTCTGATTAATGAATGCTACATGCAAGTGGTGAAGTGATGTTTGTTGGCTATGACATGACAGAAATACAAAATGTGCTTGAGGAGATGGAATATGAACAAAATATCTTTATTAACACTGTAAGGAGCTTGAAGTGTCCGAGCCTCTGACTGCTGGCATTTGAGGTTTTCCTCTCATCGTGAGTGCTCCACCAAGCAGTTCTAGACTGGCCTTTTGTCGGCTTCTTGACCAGAAGAGGTAGGGTGAACAAATGAGTTGCATTTTACATATTGCGGTGAAAAATATAGCCATGATTTTCAGCTCGATACAATTTTATTTATATAGCGCCAATTAATAACAGAAGTTATCTCATTGCACTTTTCCTATAGAAAAGGTCTAGACCGTACTCTATATAATATTAATTACACAGACCCAGCAAATCTCACCATGAGCAAGCATTTGGCGACAGTGGCTAGGAAAAATGGCTACAAGGAAAAATACTTTACAGTCACTGGTCTCTTTCAGATTACAACGTCTACACAAGATGTAGTCCACCTGAGTGTTTCTACCTCCGCTCTTATATGTCACCCTATGTCCCTGCCTCTTCTGGAAGAAAGTGTTCACTACAGCCATTTCCATCCTCTTTGCGAAGTCTACCACCATCCGTCCTTCTGCGTTCCTGTCCTTTAAGACCAAACCTGCCCATCACATTCTCATCACCTCTGTTCTCTTCACCTACATGCCCATTGAAATCTGCACCAATCACCACTCTCTCACCTCTGGGGATGCTCTGCATCACTTCATCTAACTCACTCTGGAATTTCTCCTTCTCTTCTAACTCACATCCTACCTGTGGGGCATAACCACTCACAACATTGAACATCACCCCTTCAAATTCCACTTCATCAACCTGTCTGATACTCTTTTCACCTCTAGAACATTCCTCACAAACTCCTCTTTCAGGATAACTCCTACTCTGTCTCTCTTCCTATCTGAACCATGGTAGAACAACCTGAACCCTGCTCCTAAGCTTCTAGCCTTGCCTAGGTTTTGCTGAGACCCTTTCTGCACGATCTCTCTCATCAGTGCTTGTGATGGCTCCTCAAGAGGCCCATCACCCTCCCAACTCTTTGCTGGTGCCAAGATGAACATTCTGCCTGGTCTTTGTTTTCTTCTTCTATTCCCTGTACTTGGTCATCAGAAAAGCCTAAAAGATTTTCAAACCATGGCTTTGGCCTGAAAGAGTCTGCATAGCTCTTAAAAGTGCTGAGACCAACGGGCACTTTTCCAGTGGCAGACTGCTGTCTTTCAAGGATCTGTTGTTGCTGTTCTTCTTTTACCTTCGGAACTGGCCTCCACTGTTTTCCGACTCCCTTTGTGTAAAACCCAATGTCCATCCTGCCTGTCATGACTTTTTGGTACAGACTTTGTTCCAGGCACAGGCGATGCTGGTTGGTTCCACACTTGTGTAGCCATGCGGACAGATGCCTCTGACTTAAAAAGGAGGGAACAACTTTTTCCCAGTCTAGAATAAAAGTTAATTTTAATTAAGTTAAACTTTTCACCAAATAGAAAGAGCATCTCTTCTCTTCTTAAAGAATTTGATATGTGCCTTGCTAATGTTATGCGGTCATAATATGCAGTCACAGTGAGCCGCTTATCCTCTTCACTCTTCTTAGCAGCAACCCAAGTGATGTGGGATTTGATGATGGTTGGAACTGGGTTTTGAAAACTGTAATGAGAGCAGAGGGTTTATGGTGCAGTACAACATCCACCCAGCCACTGGTAAGAAACGTAAGTGCATCCAGGTAGTTATAGTTCTTCGTGGGATTTGCTGTGCAATCCCTAGAATGAGAATGTTAGATTTTGATTTGTTTACTTAAGACTGGAAAATGAATCAAACTGTTCACGAATGGGCAAAGATTATGCATGTTCCAACATCATGAACTGAAATAGCTAACGAGTGAGCAATCTCGCTTCATTTTCATCTCTGTTGAGAGGTCTACATCCGCAGTACCGATCGGGCAGGATGTTTACGGATGTAGCCACACCGCAAATCATATCTTGTTAATATTAGCGATGTTAAATATTAGCGATGCAATTTGTTTATAGTAACGTCACACTGGACAGACTACCAAAACAGCTACATAAAGTGTCTTAACAACAGTAAAAGTGACAGATGTAAGAAATGCATTACCTGGACATTAAGAGATTGTTGTAGATGTCAGAATATGACACCTCCGGGATCGTTCGTCTACTTTGATGGAGGCAGACTGAAAGGACAGCCCTCAACTCCTATTTGTTTAATTATTTTCAACATAACAGATGGTTGATTGGTAACGACATAACGTAATTACTTGCATGGCTGGCCATATGATTTGGTCTCCTTATAGTTTTTTAACTTTAGAACAGAGTTTTTTAAAACTGTATTCTTAATTTATGCTATTAAGTCAGCAAAGACCTCAGAATTTGTATTTACCGCCAGTCAAATTAGAAGTTCTGCTTTCACCCAAAAGGGACGGGGACCTGGACCCGGATGCGTTGCTCTACTACATACTTTAATATTCTCCTTTATTTTTATTGTTGTTCTGCATGCTTATTAAAGATCAGAAAATGTTTCTAATATTAATCATATATTCTATTTTACAGAGTGAATTTGTAACCGTTGTTCTTTGAATATGTTTGTGGACGAAAAATAGCCTTTGGCGCATTTGCAGCAATTTTTATTAATGTGCACTGTCCCTGTTAAATGAACTTTTATTGAAGATGTAGTATAGTGTTTGCTAATTTTGTTTTTTTAAATAATACTAACACTGGCCCCATTGTCTTTCATGTCTGTCATGCACTCAGAACGGTTTTCATTTGGCGTGGCACCTGGCTTCGTAGAGTGTTGTCAGTAATCGTGAAGTATTTAACATAGGAACTACCAAAAAGAAAGAGTTAGTTGTGCCACATGTTGTCTTTATCTTTTCTTTCTATTTACAGAATGGTGGTCCTGTACCTGAGCTTTACTCCATCTTTCCACCTGAAAAAGGTCCATGACCCCGTTGTCCTCCAGAGAGCTGGTGGTTTCCTCCAACCAGGTGAAGAAAAACTAAATGTGCCAAAACAAAAGTGTAGACTAATTCTGTTCATCTGCGTTCACTCGCTGGCTGGTAGTCTGGACAGCACCTTCTATCATATCTGGGAAAGTGGGATACAAATGTAAATGTTTCCTGACTGTTGTCTGGTATCAGTTAAGCATCACAGAACCTACATATGTTCCACAGAGTCTTGAGACAGCCCATGTAACAATGCTTCCTCTCCTGTCGGTACACTACATCAGTATGTCGGGTTGTTTCTAGATGTGGGACAGGAGAGGACCTGACTGACCACTGGTTCAATGATGCAAAGGTCACTGAAACAACTGCGCCTCTGTGTGTGACAAAGAAACGTCTACATTCTGTTTTACAAAAGACATATCTGAGGACTATGTGCACTGAAGTGAAATATATGAGGGATATACAAACAATGATGGTCTTTAAATTTCACATTTAAGCGTGTTTCTAGTCTCAGTGGGACGCGCTCCTCCAAGGACTTTGGATGGAAACCTGACTGCAGGATCAGAGACCTGAACTCAATCTCCCTAACACGATGGAGTCCAGAGGACCAACCATGGGGCCTGAAAAGGAAAGTGCCGTCTTCCTCTGCGTGTTCTCACTGCAAGGTGAGGGTGAACACAGAGGTTAGAGATGGCCTACCAGCACATCCAGCGGAGGATGGCGAGCACCTCTTGTGGTCAGGAACAACAACAGAACGCTTTTTTCTGCCCGGCCTGCTGCTCCTCTCGCGGTATCTTTTCCTCCTGAGTCCACTTCGCTTCCAGAGTGTTTCTTGGCTAGGCAGAACGGACAGGCCGGGCATGGCTACATAATTTCAGCAACTTTGCATGCATGTCCCTTTAGGTAGTGTCTGATTAATGAATGCTACATGCAAGTGGTGAAGTGATGTTTGTTGGCTATGACATGACAGAAATACAAAATGTGCTTGAGGAGATGGAATATGAACAAAATATCTTTATTAACACTGTAAGGAGCTTGAAGTGTCCGAGCCTCTGACTGCTGGCATTTGAGGTTTTCCTCTCATCGTGAGTGCTCCACCAAGCAGTTCTAGACTGGCCTTTTGTCGGCTTCTTGACCAGAAGAGGTAGGGTGAACAAATGAGTTGCATTTTACATATTGCGGTGAAAAATATAGCCATGATTTTCAGCTCGATACAATTTTATTTATATAGCGCCAATTAATAACAGAAGTTATCTCATTGCACTTTTCCTATAGAAAAGGTCTAGACCGTACTCTATATAATATTAATTACACAGACCCAGCAAATCTCACCATGAGCAAGCATTTGGCGACAGTGGCTAGGAAAAATGGCTACAAGGAAAAATACTTTACAGTCACTGGTCTCTTTCAGATTACAACGTCTACACAAGATGTAGTCCACCTGAGTGTTTCTACCTCCGCTCTTATATGTCACCCTATGTCCCTGCCTCTTCTGGAAGAAAGTGTTCACTACAGCCATTTCCATCCTCTTTGCGAAGTCTACCACCATCCGTCCTTCTGCGTTCCTGTCCTTTAAGACCAAACCTGCCCATCACATTCTCATCACCTCTGTTCTCTTCACCTACATGCCCATTGAAATCTGCACCAATCACCACTCTCTCACCTCTGGGGATGCTCTGCATCACTTCATCTAACTCACTCTGGAATTTCTCCTTCTCTTCTAACTCACATCCTACCTGTGGGGCATAACCACTCACAACATTGAACATCACCCCTTCAAATTCCACTTCATCAACCTGTCTGATACTCTTTTCACCTCTAGAACATTCCTCACAAACTCCTCTTTCAGGATAACTCCTACTCTGTCTCTCTTCCTATCTGAACCATGGTAGAACAACCTTCCCCCCGGGGTTTTTTTCCCCCCCCCTCCCAACTTTTGCTGGTCCAAAAAATTTGCCGGTTTTTTTTTTTTTTTTTTTCCCTTAAAATTTTTTTTAAAAGATTTTAAAATTTTGGCCAAAAGGGTTTTCCCCGGGGGCCCCCTTTTTTTTCCCCGGGCGGGGTTTTTTTTCTTTAAAAATTTTTTCCTTTTTTTTTTTGGGGGGGGGTTTTTTTTTTAAAAAAATTTTCCCTGTTTTTGGGGGTTTTTCCCAAAAAAAATTTTTTTTTTCCCCCCAAAAAAAAACCCCTTTTTTGGGCCGAAAAAATTTTTTAAAAAAGGGGAAACCTTTTAAATTTTAAAAGGCCCCTTTTTTTTTTTTTTTTTTTGGGGGGGATTTTTCCCCCCCCCCCTTTTTGGGGCCCCCTTTTTTGTGGGTTTTTTTAAAAAAGGGTTTTAAAATTTTTTTTTGGGGGGGGTTTTTTTCCCCCCGGGGGAAAAAAAGGGGCCCAAAAAAAATTTTTTTGGGAAACCCCAAATTTTAAAATTTTGGAAGGTTTTTTTTTTTTTAAAAAAAAAATTTCCTTTTTTTTAAAAAAATTTTTAAGGTTTAAAACCCAAAAATTAAAAAAAAAAAAACCCCCGGTTAAAATTTTTCCCTGGGAAAAGGGGAAAATTTAAATCCCCCCCCGGGGGGGGGGGGAAAAGGGCCCCCCCCAAAAAATTTTTTTTTTTTTAAAAAATTTTTTAAAAAATTTTTTTTTAAAAAATTTTTTTTTAAAAAAAAAAATTTTTTTAAAAATTTAAAAAAAAAGAAAAAAATTTTGGAATTTTTTGGGGTTTGGAAAAAAAATTCCCCCGGGCCCCTTTTTTTTTTTTTTGGGGGGGGAAAAACCCTTTTTTTTAATTAATTTTTTTTTAAAGGGTTTTTTTTTTTAAAATTTCCTTTTTAAATTTTGGGGAAAAATTTTTTTTTTAATTTTTTTTAAAATTTTTTTTTTAAAACTTTCCCTTTTTTTTTTAAGGAAAAACCTTTAAATTTTTTTCCCCCAAAATTTTAAAAAAATTTTTTTCCCAAAAAAAGGGGGGAACCCTTTTTTTTTTTTTAAAAAACCCCTCCTTTATTTTTTTTTTTTTTTTAAAAAAATTTTTTTAAAAAAAAACTTTTGGTGGAAAAAAAGGGTTTTTTATTTTTCCCGGGTTGGGTTTCCCACCCTTTTTTTTTGGGGGGGTTTTTTTGAATTTTTTTTAAAAGGAAAATTTTTTTTTTTTTTTAAAAAAATCCCCCGG
This sequence comes from Siniperca chuatsi, assembly GCF_020085105.1. NCBI lineage: Eukaryota > Metazoa > Chordata > Actinopteri > Centrarchiformes > Sinipercidae > Siniperca > Siniperca chuatsi. The sequence goes on along the minus strand of NC_058052.1, from coordinate 3,722,402 downwards.
GCCCCCATTTTTTTTCTTTTCCAAAAAAATTTTTTTCGGGCAAAAAAAGGGGGGGAAAAAATTTAAAAGGAAAAAAAAAAAATTTTTCCCGGGAAAATTTTTTTTTACAAAAATTTTTTAAATTTTTTAAAATTTTTTCCCCGGGAAAGGCCCCCCCGGGGTTGGGGGGGCCGGGTTTTCCCCCCGGGGGGAAAAAACCAAAAAAACCCCTTTTGGTTTTTTTTAAAAAAAAGGGGAAAGGGCCCTTTTTAAAAAAGGGGGGGAAATTTTTCCCGGGGGGCCCCCCCTTTTCCCCCCCCCCCTTAAAATTTTTTTGGGTAAAAAAATTTTCTTTTTTAAATTTGGGGAAAAGGGGGATTTTTTCCCGGTTAAATTTTTGGGAAAAAAGGCCCCAAAAAGGAAAAAAAAATTTTTTTTTAAAAATTTTTGTTGGGGGTTTTGGGTTAAAAATTTTGAGGTTTTTTTTTTAAAAAACCCTTTTTTTGGGGGTTTTGGGTTTTAAAAGGGGGGAAAAAACCCAAAAAAAAAAATTTTTCCCGGGTTTTTTAAAGGGAAAAACCGGGGCCCAAAAAAGGGGGTTTTTTTTAAAAAAAGGGGGAACAAAAAAAAACCCCAAAAAAGGGGAAAAAAAGGGGAAATTTTTTTTAAAAAACCCCCCCTTTTTCCCCTTTTCCCCCCCGGGTTCTTTTTAAAAGGCCCCCCCAATTTTTTTTAAGGGCCCCACCGGGCCCCCTTTTTCCCCAAAAAACCCCTTTAAAATTTTTCCCTTTTTTTCCCCCCTTTTTAAATTTTGGGAAAAAAAACCCCCCCAAAATTTTTTTTTGGGGGAAATTTTTCCCCCAAAAATTTTAAAAAAACCCCAAAGGGAAACCCCTTTCCCCCCCTTTTTTTTTTTTCCCCCAAAACCCCACCAAATTTTTGGAAATTTTTTTCCTTTTTTGGGAAAAAGAAAAAAAAACCCCCCAACCCCAAAATTTTGGTTTTTTAAAAATTTTTTTTTGGGGAAAATTTTTTTTTTTCTTTTCCCTTTTTTAAAAAAGGAAAGATTTTTTTTTTAAAAAACCCCAAAAGGGAAAACCCCAAAATTTTGGGGAATGGGGAAAAATTTTGGTTTTTTTGGAAAAACCCTTTTTTCCCCCCTTTTCCCTTTCCCCGCCTTTCCCTTTTTTTTTTCCCCCCTTTTTTTTCCCCCCCCCAAAAGGGGGGGGTTTTTTTTTTTTTAAAAAATTTTTTTTTTTTCCCAAAAAAAACCCCCTTAAAATTTTTTCCCCTTTCTTTTTCCCCAAAAAACCCCAAAACCCCCCTTTCACCACCCCCCTTTGGGGTTTTTGGGGAAATTTTAAAACTTTTTTTTCCCCCCCCCTTAAAACCCTTCCCCGGGGGGGGTTTTTCCCCCCCTTTTTTTTTATTTTTAAAAAAATTTTTTTTTCCCCCCAAATTCCTAAAAAACCCCCCCAAAATTCCTTTGGGGTTTTCCCCTTACCCCTTTTTGGGAAAACCCCCCCCAAAAAATTTTTTTTTTTCCCTTTCCCCCCCGGGGGCCCCCCCAAAAAAAAAACCCCCAAAAATTTGGGTTCCCAAAAAATTTGGGGGCCCCTTCCCCCCGGGGGGAAACGAAAAACCCCCCCCCCAAAAAAAAAAAAAAATTTGGTTTTGGGAAAAAGGGAAATTTTCCTTGGGGGCCTTTTTGGGTTTTTTTTTTTCCTTTTTCCTTTTTTAAAAGGGGGTTTTTTTTTTGGGGGAAAAAAAAACCCCCCCTTTTTTTTTTTTTTTTTTTTTTGGCCCTTTTTGGGTTTTTTTTAAACCATTTTTTCCCCGGGTTTTGGAAGGGTTTTTTAAATTTTAAAAAAATTTTTTTTTTTTTTTTAAAAAAAAAAAATTTTTTTTTTTTTTTTTTTTTTTAAAATGGGGTTTTTTTTTTTGGGGGCCTTAAACCCTTTTCCCTTTTTCCCCCCCCTTTTTTAATTGGGGGTTTTTTTGGAAAAAAAAAAAAATTTTTTTTATTTTTTAAAAAAACCCCCCCGGGAAAAAAACCCCCCCAAAAGGGGTTTTTTTTTTTTCCCCCCTAAAGGGGGAAAAAAAATTTTTTTTTTTTCCCCCGGGGGTTTTCCCCCCAAAAAAGGGGGGAAAAAAAAACCCCCCAAACCAAAAAAAAATTTTTTTTCTTTTGGAAATTAACCGCCCCCTTCGGGAATTTTCCCCCCCAAAAAAAAATTCCATTTTTTAAAGGGAAAAAAGGGGGGGAAAACCAAACAAAAAATTTTCTTAAAACCCGGGGAAAAAAAAGGGTTTCCAAAAAGGATTTTTTTAAAAAAGGGGCCTTTCCCCCGGGAAAAAAGGAAATTCAAAAAAAATTTGGGGAAAAAAAAATTTTTGGGAAAGGGGTTTTTTTTCCCCTTGGGGAAAAAGGGTTTTTTTTAAATTTAGAACCCCAAAAAAACGGTTTTTTTTCCCCTTTTTTTTTTTTTTTAATTTTTGGCCAGGCAAAAAGGGGTTTGGTTTCAAAAAAGGGCCCCTTTGGGGGGTTTTCCTTTTAAAAAATTTTTTTTTTTTTAAAAAAAATTTTTTGAAAATTTTTAAAAAAAAATTTTTATTTTTTAAAGGGAATTTGGGCCCCTTTTTTTAAATTTTTTTGGGAAAATTCCCCCCTTTTTTTTTTTTTTTTGGGGAACCTTTTTTAAAATTTTTTTGGGGAAAAAAGGGGTTTTTTTTTTTTTTTTAAAAAAAAATTTTCTTTTTTTTTTGGGGACCCCTTTTTTAATTTTCCCCCCCCCTTTTAGGGGGGGGGGAAAAAAATTTAAAAAAAACTTTAAAAAGGGTTTTTAATTTTCCTTTTTTTTTTCCCAAATTTTTCCCCGTCCTTTGGTTTTTTTCCCCCCAAAAAATTTTCCCCCCCCGGGGGCCCCCTTTTTTTAAAAAAACCCCAAATTCCCAAAACCCTTTTTCCCCAATTTTTTTTTCCCCCCCTTTTTGGGGAAGGTTTTCTTAAAGGGAAATTTTTTTAAAAAAAAACCCCCCTTTTTTTTAAATTAACCATCAAAACCCAACCTTTTTTAAAAAAATTTTTTAAAATTTTTTTCCTTTTTTAAAAAGGTAAAACCCCCTTTTTTTTTTTTTTGGGGGGGGGGGCCCCCCCCTTTTTTTTCCCCGAAAAAGGGGGGGGGGCCCCCTTCCCCCTTTTTTTTAAAAGAAAAAAAATTTTAAAAAAAAATTGGGAAAAAAAAATTTTTTTTTTTAAATTTTTTTTTTCTTTTTCCCTTTTGGGAAAACCCCCCCCCAAACCTTTTTGGGGGGGGATTTTTAAAATTTTTGGGGGGAAAAAAAAAGGGGGGGGTTTTTGAAAAAAGGAAATTTTTTTTTCCCCCCCCCGGGGGGGGTTTAAAATTTTTGGGGCCCCCAAAAGGGGAAGGGGTTTTTAAAAACCCCCCAAACCCCCCGGGGGGTTTGTGTTTGGGGGTTTTTTTTGGGAAAATTTTTTCCAAATTTCCCCGGAAGGAAAAAAGGGGGGTCCAAATTTTTTTTTTCCCTTTTTTTTTTTTTTTTTTAAAAAAATTAAAGGGGGGGAAAAAAGGGCCCAAAAAACAAAATTTTAAAAAATTTTTTTTGGGAACAAAATTTTTTTTTAAGGGGGGGGTTTTTTTTTTCCTTGGAAATTTGGGTTTCTTTTTTGGGGCCCACCCAGTTTAAAAACCCCTTTTTCCCCCAAAAAAAAAAAAGGGAAAAGGGGAAAAATGGGCCCTTTTTTTTTTAAAAAATTAAAAAAAAAATTTTTTAAAAAATTTAAATTTAAAAGAAAAATTTTTTTCCATTTTTCCTTTTTTTTTTTTTTTTTTCCCCAAAAAAAAAAATTTTTTTTCCCGCCCCCCAAAAAAAAAAAGGGGAAATTTTTAAAAAAAATTTTTTTTTTTTGGGGAAAAAATTTAAAAATTTTTTTTTCAAAAATTTTAAAAATTTGTAACCCCTTTTGGTTTTTTCCCCCCTTTTTCCCCTTTTTTTTTTTTTTAAAAAAAAATTTTTTAAGGGTTTTTTTCCTTTTTTTTAAAATTAAACCACCCCCTTTTCCCCCCCCTTTTTTCCCCTGGCCCTTTTAACCCCCAAAATTTAAAAACCCCAAAAAAATTTCCCAAAACCCCTTTTTTTTTTTTTCCCCTTTTTTAACCCACCTTTAATTTTTCCCCCCCCCCAAATTTTTTGGGGGAAAAACCAAATTCCAAAAAAAAAACCCCTTTTCCCCCCTTTTAAACCCGTTTTTTTTTCAAATTTTTAAAATTTTTTCCCCTTTTTTGGGAAACCTTTCCCCCCCTTTTTCCCCCCCAAAAATTTTTTTCCCTTTCCCGGGGGAAAAAGGTTTTTCCCTTTTGGGGGTTTTTTTTTCCCCCCCCCCTTTTTAAAAAAAAAGGGGGGGCCCCAAAAAAAACCCCCCCCCCCTTTTAAAAATGAACCTTTCCTTTTTTTTTCCCCCCTTGGGGGAAAAAAGGGGTTTTTCCCCGGGTTTCCCAAAGGGGGAAAACCAAAGGGGGCCAACCGGGCACTTTGGGGGAAGGGGCCCTTTTGGGTCGGGCCCCCTTTTTTTTCGGCCCGGCCCCCTTTTCCCTTTTTTTTTTTCCCCCCCCCTTCCCTTTTCCTTTTGGGGAAAAAGGGGCCGGGGGGGTTTTTTGGCCCCCCCTTTGGGGTTTTTAAAAAAGGGAAAATTTTAAATTTTGGGAAAAAATTTAAAAAAAAATTTTAAAAAAAAAAAATTTTTTCTTTTAAAATTTTAAGGGCCTTGGGGGCCCCTTTTGGTTTAAGGGCCCCCCTTTTTTTCCCCCAAGCAGGAAAAGGGTTTTGGGTTTTTTAAAAAGGGGGTTTAAAAATGGTTTTAAAATTTTGGGGAAAATAAACCCAAAAGGGTAAAAAAAACCCCAATTAATAAAAGGTTTTTTAAACCTTTTTAAAAAAATTTTTTTTTTTTAAAAAAAAACCAAAATTTAAATGGGCAAAATTTTAAATTTTAAAAAAAAAAGGAAAAATTTAAAGGGTTTTTTTTTTGGGGCCCAAATTTAACCCGGGGGAATTTCCCTTTTAACCCACCCAAATTCCCCTTTTTTTGTTAAATAACCCTTTCCAATTTTTTAAAACCCACCTTTTCCCCCCCGAAAAAAAACCCCCCAAAAATTTTTTTTTCCCCCCTTTTTTTTTTTCCCCCGGGGGTTTTTAAAAACCCCCCCCCCAACTCCAATTTTTTTTTAAACCCCAAAATTTGAAAACCCCAAAAAATTCTTAATTTTTTTTTCCCTCCAAAATTTTTAAAAAAAGGTTTTTTTTTTTTTTCCCTTTTAAAAACCCAAATTTGTTTTAAAAATTTTTAAAGGTTTTTTCCCGGGGGCCCCCCTTTTCCTCCTAAAAATTTCCCCCCAATTTTTTTTTCCCAAATGAAATTTTTTTTTTCTTTATTTTAATTTTTTTAAAAAGGAAAAGGGTTTTTTTTTTTTGGAAAAAAGCCTTTTTTGGAAAAAATTTTTTTTGGGGGGCCCCCAAATTTTTTTTTTTTTCCCTTTTTTTTAAAATTTTTCCCCCCTTTTGTTTCCCCCATCCCCGGGTTTTTTTCCCCTTTTCCCCGGGGGTTTTTGGTTAATTTTAAAAAAAAAAATTTTAAAAGGGGGAAAACCTTTTTTTTTTTAAAAAAAATTTTTTTAAAAAAAAAATTTTTTTTTTTTTCCCCGGAAAATTTTTCCCCAAAATTGAAGAAAAAAGGCCAAACCCCTTTTTCCTTAAAACCCCCGGTTTTTTGGGGGGGGGGGGAAAATTAAAGGGAAAGGGGTTTAAAGGTAAAACCCCCCCCTTTAAAAAAAAACCCTTTTTTTTTTTTTTAAAAAAAAAAATTTTTTTTAATTTTTATTTGGGGTTTTAAAAGGGGGGAAAAGGGCCAAAAACCCGGTTCCAAATTAAATAAAAAACCCCCGGGGGGAAAAACTCTTTTGGGTTTTAAAAAATTACCCGGGGAAGGGTTTTGGGAAAAAAGGGAAACAAAATTTGTTTTTTTTAAATTTTTTTTTTTGGGAACCCCCCCAAATTTAAAAAACCTTGGGGTTTAAAACCAAAAAACCCCCAAAAAATGGATTCCGGGAAAAAAGGGGGAAAAGGAAAAGGGCCCCCGGGTTTTCCCTCGGGGGGGAAAAAGGGGTTTCCTCCAAATTTTAAAAAAACAATTTTTTAAAAAAAAGAAATTTTTTGGCCCGGCCCTTGGGTTTTCCCTTTTTTTTTTTAAAAAAATTTTTTTTTTCTTTTAAAAAAAAAACCTAAAAATTTTTTTTTAAAGGTTTGTTTTTAAAAAGGGGGGGGGGGGTTTTTCCTAAATTTTAAAAACCCTTTTTTTTGGGGTTTTTTAAAAAAAAAAAAATTTTAAAAATTTTAATTTTCCAAAAATTTTTTTTTTTTTTTTGGTTTGGTGGCCCAAAAAATTTAAATTTGGCCTTTTTTTTGGCCAAATTTTTAAAAAATTTTTGAAATTTTATTGGGTTTAAAAATTTTTTTTTTTTAAACAATTTTTTTTTCCCTTTTAAAAAAATTTTTTTTTTCCCCGGGGGTTGGGGTTTTTAAATAATTTTAAAAAAAAAACCAAAAGAAAGGTTTGGGGGGGTTTTCTTTTTAAAAAAAAGGGTTTTTTTAGTTTTCCCCCCAAATGAAAACCCCGGGCCCCCTTTCCCCAAATTTTTTCCCCCCCAAAAAAATTTTCCCAAAAAATTTTCCCTTTTTTCCCCCCCTTTGGGGGTTTTTTAAAAACCTTTTAAATTTAAAATTTTTTTAAAATTTTTTTTTGGGGACCAATTAAATCCCAAACCCTTAAATGTTCCCAATTTTTAAACCCCTTGGAAACCCCTCTTCCTTCCCCCCCGGGGTTTTTTTTGGGCCAAAATTTTCCCCCCCTTTTCAAACCCCCAAAAAATTCCCCCCTTTTTCAAAAAACCTACCTTTTTTTTAAAAAACCGGGAAAACCCCCTTGAAAAAAAAAATTTTGGGAAATTTTTTAAAACCCTTTTTTTCCGGGGGCCCCCCAAAGGCCCTTTTAAACCTTTCTGGGGGAACCCCCTTCCCTTTTTTTTTTAAAAAACCCCAAAAAAAAAGGTTTTTCCCCCGGGTTTTCCCCAAAAGGTTGGGTTTAAAAATTGGAACCCCCCTTTTGGGGGGGGCCCCGGGGGGGTTTTTTTTTTTTTCGGCCCGGCCTCCCCTTTTTCCGGGTTTTTTTCCCCAACTTATTAAAGATCAGAAAATGTTTCTAATATTAATCATATATTCTATTTTACAGAGTGAATTTGTAACCGTTGTTCTTTGAATATGTTTGTGGACAAAAAATAGCCTTTGGCGCATTTGCAGCAATTTTTATTAATGTGCACTGTCCTGTTAAATGAACTTTTATTGAAGATGTAGTATAGTGTTTGCTAATTTTTTTTTTAAATAATACTAACACTGGCCCCATTGTCTTTCATGTCTGTCATGCACTCAGAACAGTTTTCATTTGGCGTGGCACCTGGCTTCGTAGAGTGTTGTCAGTAATCGTGAAGTATTTAACATAGGAACTACCAAAAGAAAGAGTTAGTTGTGCCACATGTTGTCTTTATCTTTTCTTTCTATTTACAGAATGGTGGTCCTGTACCTGAGCTTTACTCCATCTTTCCACCTGAAAAGGTCCATGACCCCGTTGTCCTCCAGAGAGCTGGTGGTTTCCTCCAACCAGGTGAAGAAAAACTAAATGTGCCAAAACAAAAGTGTAGACTAATTCTGTTCATCTGCGTTCACTCGCTGGCTGGTAGTCTGGACAGCACCTTCTATCATATCTGGGAAAGTGGGATACAAATGTAAATGTTTCCTGACTGTTGTCTGGTATCAGTTAAGCATCACAGAACCTACATATGTTCCACAGAGTCTTGAGACAGCCCATGTAACAATGCTTCCTCTCCTGTCGGTACACTACATCAGTATGTCGGGTTGTTTCTAGATGTGGGACAGGAGAGGACCTGACTGACCACTGGTTCAATGATGCAAAGGTCACTGAAACAACCGCGCCTCTGTGTGTGACAAAGAAACGTCTACATTCTGTTTTACAAAAGACATATCTGAGGACTATGTGCACTGAAGTGAAATATATGAGGGATATACAAACAATGATGGTCTTTAAATTTAAGCGTGTTTCTAGTCTCAGTGGGACGCGCTCCTCCAAGGACTTTGGATGGAAACCTGACTGCAGGATCAGAGACCTGAACTCAATCTCCCTAACACGATGGAGTCCAGAGGACCAACCATGGGGCCTGAAAAGGAAAGTGCCGTCTTCCTCTGCGTGTTCTCACTGCAAGGTGAGGGTGAACACAGAGGTTAGAGATGGCCTACCAGCACATCCAGCGGAGGATGGCGAGCACCTCTTGTGGTCAGGAACAACAACAGAACGCTTTTTTCTGCCCAGCCTGCTGCTCCTCTCGCGGTATCTTTTCCTCCTGAGTCCACTTCGCTTCCAGAGTGTTTCTTGGCTAGGCAGAACGGACAGGTCGGGCATATCTACATATTGTCAGCAACTTTGCATGCATGTCCCTTTAGATAGTGTCTGATTACACTGCTACATGCAAGTGGTGAAGTGATGTTTGTTGGTTATGACATGACAGAAATACAAAATGTGCTTGAGGAGATGGAATATGAACAAAATATCTTTATTAACACTGTAAGGAGCTGAAGTGTCCGAGCCTCTGACTGCTGGCATTTGAGGTTTTCCTCTCATCGTGAATGCTTCACCAAGCAGTTCTAGACTGGCCTTTTGTCGGCTTCTTGACCAGAAGTGGTAGGGTGAACAAATGAGTTGCATTTTACATATTGCGGTGAAAAATATAGCCATGATTTTCAGCTCGATACAATTTTATTTATATAGCGCCAATTAATAACAGAAGTTATCTCATTGCACTTTTCCTATAGAAAAGGTCTAGACCGTACTCTATATAATATTAATTAAACAGACCCAACAAATCCCACCATGAGCAAGCATTTGGCGACAGTGGCTAGGAAAAATTTCCTTTTAGAGTGCAGAAACCTTGGCTAGAACCAGACTCAATGGTGGGCGGCCATCCGCCGCTGCTGTGTTAGGTTTTGAGAGAGAGAGAGAGAGAGAGAGAGAGAGAAAAGAGAGAGAGAGATTTTGAGCAGTTTCAATTTAATGCAGAATGGCAAAATCTTTAGTGAAGCTGTGTAAAGATCAAAGGTATTTTTATTAATATACTGTTCAGTTGGACTTTATTGTCAAGGAACATTGCTTAACTCTGTGTGAATTATAAACACAAGAATATACACGAATATATATATACATATAAAGTAAGATAATATTACTATATTATCTTACTTTAATAATTAGGACTAAACCAAGCACATTGTTGGACAGAGTAATATATCAGAATGAAGATTGTAAATGCCTCCTGCTGTGAGATATTGACCTCTGAACCTTGACATAAATCCAGTTTCTTGGTCAAATTATTAAGAACAATGTTAGAAACAAAGTTTTTTTTTGCGGTAAAACTTAAGGATAGTATTTAGTAGTTTATGCGTCTATATCCGAAGATATGCATTTGTCAGTCTGTATGTTCACTATGCACTTATCCGAATTTACAATTTAAAGCCTGTGTGAATTAAAAACATACGAATATATATATTCTATAAAGTAAGATAATATAGTAATAATTAGGATAAAAACCAAGCACATCGTTGGACAGAGAAACATATATCAGAATGAAGATTGTAAATGGCTCCTGCTGTGAGATATTGACCTCTGAACCTTGACATCAGTCCATGTTGGAAGGCTTGTCATTCAGCATCAGAAGACACAGGGCCAAAGAGTTACTGACTTCAGGTGGCGCTGTCACATATAGTCAAAATTACTTTTCACCATTTAACAGTGATTCCCTTGTTCTGCGCCATGCAGCTTGATACAACTTCGCGCCATATTTGTAGTTTATCCGGTATATAAAGTAGGGTGGTAAATATGGACAAAATAAGATATATTTACTAATATATCACATATCTAGTACAGCCGAACTAGTAATTTAAACTTCATCTAGATGATCTATGTTATGAAAAAATAAAGATCTTGGTTTATTTACGATATTTATGATATTTTAGCCATTAGAGTCAAACTGTGTTATCATAGTGTATAACAAATCAGTTATTTCATAGATTGCCAAACTTCCTAAAACAGAAAAAAATGGTACATAGTACGCTTAATACATTGTTTTATGAATAGTTCAATTGCAATGAAACACTGTATAATGTTAGATAAAGTCATAAAGAAAGTTTTGGATATGGTGTGATTTCAAAATTAATTATGGTCCTGTAATTTGGCATAATAATAGGTTGAAAGATTGCTAGCAAATACAATTGTTTCACAACTTGTTTCACACAGCGTCTGTGTATGGCATAGGTTACATTGTTATTTGACGACCTGCAATGCTGTGTGATGTTATGGTTCAAGAAGAAACACTTTTGTAGCGAATCAGTTTATTATCTTGTTTATGAAATGCCATACTAAACTTAATAAAGAAGACTGTTGTACAGTATGGACTCACCATGCATGACACTTGACTTGCGCCACACCCTGTAAAAATGAAGATGCATAAGTAACATGGGTGTCAGGTAAATGCAACTACTCAGTCACAGGCAAGTTTATTTATATAGCACAATTCTTAATGGTAAGAATATGCTTTACAAATGAGCAGCATAGCAGCAGAAAGCTGCTTCACCATGTTTAGTTCTGACACGCTTGGCCCCTGAATTTGAATGCTCAAATAAATGACAGACAGCTAGTCTGTCCAAACAGCGGCTTTTCTGTTTGTGCCCATTTGTATCATATCACAACAGAATAGTCTGTCATATATTTGTTGATGTTATAGATGTTACAAAAAATGCTGTTGTTGTACTACACATTTGAATAATTTCTCTACAATAGTTCATAAATATAATTTAAAAAATAACAATAACCTTTGATCAGTAAAAACTTTCCACTGTGTCAGCCTACAGGTTCTTTACCTCTCCGCAATCTCACACACTATAAAAATTACAAATTTACACAAAGACAAAGTTACATATATACATATACATTTTGGCTGTATACAGTTTTGAAGTTGTATCTTTTTGTGTACATGTTTTCTACTGGTTTCTGTAATGTCCAAATATTTACTTTGGCAGAATTGTTTTAAAAAATGTCATGCAATCAAGGCAAGTTTTTTATTAAATTAAATTTATAGAAAGTGGGCATGTTTCATGCAAATCTGAGAAACCAAAACTAAACTAAAATCAGGGGGGGAGAAACTAGTTAGCTGGTAACAGCTCCAACTGTCAACTGCATTCTACCAACTGCAATGGAATCTCAGACCTATAGACCAGTACAAAAATACAAAAAAGGACAGCAAAAGGAAATCAAACAAAAATAAGAAAAGGAAAGAAACAAGAATAAGGATTACCTTAGAAAACTCCTGAGGGGTAGGGTCATTTTTATTCAACGAAAATATGGACTTCTACATCCATAGCTAAACAACTTAGCTCTGTATTTAAAAAGAAAGTGGAAAAATGGACCCAAAACAACCACAACCAGATAGATTCAGTCTAGATAATCTGGTGAGTACCCAGAGGACATAACCAGTGAAGCAAGGCGGTAGAAATACAGAAGCAAGCAACCAAGGGACCGTCCTTAGACACTCAGCGAAGCCTAGGCAAGGTGACAGCACAATAATAACACACCTGCAATTCTTTCCGGAGCACCCCGAAGCTTGGAGACTTCAGCAGACTGAAATCACACTGATGGAGAAAAAAAGGCCTCTGTGCATTTAGCAACAGCAGCTATAGCTCCTTCAGACTCAGAGAATTGGAAGCATTGAAACTGAACGACAAGATGAGGTGAGGGAAGGAGAAAGAGTAAGAAGCAGACAGACCATTGGCAACCTGCTGTCATACTGAAGAAACATGAACAGCCAAGACGTACAGACCGAAAATTAACAAATCTACGGAAGGAACAGGAGATATTTACTGAAAATAAATGAAACCTTGTTTTCCCCAAAACAAAATGAGACTGTTGAAAATGTACTGGATTCACCGTAACTGATGGAGAACGGATAGCAACCTGCAGGAACAGGACTAGAACAAAGTGACAACCAAGAAAGACACTTACCTGCAAGGTCAGCACCACCAGGTATCACACATAAATTAACAGTGAGAAATTAGATTGTTAGCACTGGTAAAAGTGTAAACATTTCACATTTTGGTAGACCTATTAGAGTTCCCATTAGGTACCGAGAATAATGGCAGAGAAAGTGTAGAAATTGAGTTGTTTAAGTTTTCATTATGCTTGTGGAGAATAACTGAATTTAAAAAAAATCTACAGTAAGGGAGATGTCATGTTATATTGTGTTGTAGTACTAGCCACTACCAATAGGTGGTGCTGTAACATTGCCTGTATATACTGCAATTGCACAAGTAAACATGGCTGAGTCTGCTACAAGCAGTATCTTCCTTTGGTTCCATAGTACAACAACATTTCGAGATTGTTTCTAATTTTCAAGTTTTTTAATGCACAAATTGAAAATGTGCATAAAAACAGGTGGAAACCCACCCCACTTTCACTTTGATGCTGACTAATAAATCAAGCTTACAACCCAGCTAAGTAGGTAGCATGAACAGCCTTGTTAAGCTAAGGCTTCAAAGCTAAAGAGGTTACCCCCCCAAGACCTGAGTTCCCCATTAAAGTTAAGTTAAAGGTTCAAATTTTTTGCTAGATGACCCTGTTTTTTTGCACAGTGCTGCTGACTGTCTGAACACGGCCTCAAAACAACCAAAAAGCTTGTAATAATGTCAAGTGAAGAAATAGTATATTAAACAAGAGTTATAGTCATTGCTAACAGCTGTTCTGTTGGCAGGGCTACAGGTCCTTATAACCAAAGGGAAGGTTCTGGTAGCTAGGTAGTTCACATCAGCCAGGTGTTGGGGAGTTTCAAGTGTACCCACCATCACTGAATCTTAAAGTCTCCAAATCAGTGCCTGAGTCCCTCCAAACATCTCTGTATCTAACCTGTGTAGGGGTTGATTTAAAAAAAAAAGATTAATCTTTTAAGAGAGATATTAAGGCAAAAATAGGACTATGTTTGAGGGTGAGTTTGCCATGACTGACAGGTCTCAAACCACACACAAGCTCCCTCCCTACAGATGATGATGCAGCCAAAGCCAATTTACGCTCAGTGAGCAAAACAAAGACAACATCTGCATTTCTGTGGTTGTTTGAATGTTTATCCATAGCCCTTTCACAACAGTCAAACCAAGGTATGTTTTCTTTATCCGTGCTAGCAGCATGGCTCTAGGGATGGCAATGTGACTCAGTTAGAGCAGGCTGTCCAGTAATCACAAGGTTGGCGGGTCGATCCCTAGCTCCTCCTGTCCACATGTCGAAGTGTCCTTGAGTAAGACAGAGTTGTTCCTGATGGGCAGGCCAGTGCTTTGGCTTCAATGCCATCTCTGTGTATTTGTGTGAAAGGGAAAATTGTAAATCACTTTGTCTGTTACAGTAGAAAAGCGCTATATAAATGCAGTCCAGGTACCATTTACCATGTCTGTCTGTTGGTCGGTCCCCCACTTTGGTCGAGACTGAAATATCTCAACATGTATTGGATTGGATTGCCATTAAATTTTGTGCAGAAATCCATGGTCCCAGAGAATGAAGCCCACTGATTTTGGTCCACATTATATACAGTGTTATTATCAGATCAGGGCACCAAATATTGTCATCAAATCGTTCTAATTGTCAGCTACATAGGCTAATATTCTATAAACAGTATCATTCTGTTTATGGTGTACAGTATATCCTGTTATCTTGAGCTAAATGTTATTTGAATCCTTTTAAGACCCTTAACAAGCTTCCACAGCCCACTTTGTGAACCACTGTAATGACCAGTTTTTATCTATAATGTTTTAATTAAACTTCTTGAATATCTTCTTTGAAAAGACTAGGATTATTAATGTATGTACATTACTGTCATTTGTAAACTCCTGAGCTGATCTACCTGAGGGAAAAAGCACATTGGACATTTCACTGCTTGTTCTTTACTCTCGGTACAACTAGACATTAAAGTGACATTCAGCCATTGTTGCTTAGTCCAACTTTCTATTGATGGAGCAGATGTTCTTTGGCGTTGAGGAGTAAGGTATGTTTTATATTTTGCTTTTAAGTTTCAATTTATCATGAATACACCTAGAACACACCTAGAAAAAAAATCCTTTTAACTGTTTCAACCAAATCCCTGCTGATCAAAAGAGGTGAGAAACTGCTTCAGTGGTCCACACAGAAAGGAATAAATATGGAATCCTGGAATGATTTACAGGACAATGCCTGGACTAACAACACATCAAAGGCAGGTGTAACATCACATGTGAGAGGCATGGAGTGAGAGTGCAAAATCTATGACAGATTTCTAATCCAATTCTCTTATGTTGTTGCCTGTAAAACCTAAATGTAAACAAAGATGTTTTTATTTATTGAATGAAATAAAAAAATCTGATTTTGACAGGCTTTTGTTTAAAGCATACATTTTTAGAAACATGTTATTGACATGTTAGGAACCATGAGATAGGTGGTCTCATTCTGCACTGAAACCAAAAAAGTATATATATAAAAAAAACCATGTTGCTCTGTTAGGCGATTTTATCCAAAGGATGGAGCGTAAAAATCCCCCGCTGCCTCCTAATCCAGCACGCTTGATATGTCATTGTTATTGTCTCAAATCACGGCTGTCAGACACTATTGCTCAGGATGAGGATTATGTCCAATCCATCATGAAGGAAGTATGTGTGTGTTTGTGTGTATATGTGTGTGTATAAGCACGGGCCAAGGGGCTGTGAGTGTAATCTGGGAGCTCATTTGATAATGCCACAATGCCTTCTATCTCTCACATGGCATTATGGGTCTCCAGTTTCCACCCTTCCTGCGATGACATCATTTCACACCATGGTTGGAGGGCAAGAAACGAACAAAAGATTGAAGTGATTTCTGCAAACACTTTATGCATGACACACGACAGTTCAGAGTAGTCATATGATGTGGTCTGCAGAAATGGAAAGCCTATCTTGACGACTCAATTTCAAGTGATAACTTGAAATTGAGCTGTGCCTAACCACTGACTTTCCCATTCCCTTTCACTTTTATGTTCATTTCTCTGTTTTGCTTCTAGAATAAAAGCATCCATCTGATGTCAGAGGGTGCGACCTTTGACCCCAATCAGCTGGAGTGCCTTTGAATGTATGTATGTCTTTCTAGGGTGAAAGATCAAACTCAATGTTCTTAATGGTAATGCTCATAATTGCTGTCTCCTTCAAAAGGCCTTTCGAGTCATCGTTACAACAGACGTTTCTAGTCATAGCTACACTTTACTTTACACTTTTTTTTCCCAAGAAACAAATTTTCTAGAGCATAACTTCAGTCTTTTTTAGTTTAACTGAAAAAAATTGAGAACTAGACATATGTCCATTTTAGATTTTAGAGGTATACAGACCAAACTGTCTGATCCAGGAGTTAGTTAGAATATAATGTAAGTTTTTTTGTTATACATTAGGAAAAGAAAAATACTCTTCTACAATTAGTATGGTCACTACCCTCTTGTCCTGATAGGACTTGTTTTGAAATATTTTGATTTTTTTGTTTTGTGTAAACAGTGTAAAATGAACATAAAAAAAATGTTTTATTGATTAATTTGAATATCAAACCATAATATAAAAAGTAATTTTATTTACACAATTTCCTATATTTGTCTTGATCGTCAGTATAATTTCTCAACAGCTACATCTCTGTCAGTTCAGTTCAATTCTTACTTGTTCACTAACAAGTAAGAGTAAAAATATATTGCCCGATCCGTATTTCTCTCTCTCTCTCTCTCTCTCTCTCTCTCTCTCTCTCACACACACACACATGCACACACCCCTCCCTCATGTTGCTCTGCTCTCTCGCTCCCTCTCCCTGTGACATCTGCAGCTCCGAAGCAGCACATGTAAGCCTGAATTAACATGCTCCTCGAACATCCACGCCGAGAATTTTCACTCCTTTCCCGGGGCATTTAATCAGGAAGCCCGCCATCTGACTCCAACCACGGAGGAGCAAGAAACGGTGGAGAGACCCTTCTCACCAACCTTTTCAAACTGTGTTAAATGCCTTAGAGTTAGCTAAGAACCGGAAATGGGAACTTCAAAATTGTATTAACGTTTTTAGATACATCATTTTTTTAATTTCAGAACTTTTCACGATTAGCAAATATTGATGATGGTATACTGTTGAATTATTCTGATTCTATCCAGAAATATTTTCAAGCCCTTAATACAATTGGGGTTCCACCTCCAGCTGATAAAAATGTCTTTATTCTCTTTTTTCCATCAAATGTCGACCAGAAAAGATTATTATAATGTGATATGGGATTATTGTATCCAAAACTATGTAAACTATATGTAAATAAAACATAAAACAAATTCATTGCAAAATAATAATAATAAATTTAGATACATTTGATTAATTTTGGCTTTCATTATTAGTGGTGTTTTTATGGGCCTAGTAGGCTAGGTTTTTGTTGCAGATAGGTTCTTACTGCCAAGAATAATTTGAGCAAGTTAAATAGTCACATTTTGTCTTTTGAGATACCTATGATAGGCTATCAGGTGCAGCTTTCGATTGAAAAATGTCCATCCATTACCAGTATACTATATATTTGTTTTACGATGTATAGACAATTGAGTGTCTTGGACAAAAAAATCCCTTTCAAGAGAAATAATGTTCTATCTTAAAATCCTTGTTTTAGCTATAGCTATCAAAATTTTAGCTAGCTATCCAAAATTTCATAAATGTGAATCGATAAGAGTGTTATTTTGAAATGTGTGACCGGAAGTTTCAGTTTTTACACACTGCTTGACTTTACACATTCATCGACAAGCCAGTCATATCTTCTCTCGTCGAGTACCTTAAGTGCCCTACAACACATCTCTCTTCCTCCTCCCTTGAGTTTCTCGTACCTTTGCACCACCACCGGCTTTTCTACCGCAAAGCTTGCCGAGAGAAGAGCGCCATGGGCCGCGTGGTGGTTGAGGGGATGCCGGAGACGGCCGTTGGAGGAGGAGTGATGCTGAACCGACAGAAGAGCAAAGCCAGGCGGAGAAAGCGAAAGGAGTTGTTCGCCATCCAGATGTGCTATGCGTGTGTACTGCTTGTGCTCGTCGTAGGGCTCCAGTCTGTGACACAGAAAGCAGGTAAGGGGCAGTTAAACGTCTCTCTCTTTCACTGTCAACCAACATGAATTAGCCTACATGTTTATGTTGTGAATAAGACCGCTTTCATGCAGAGTTTGGGGAAAGCAGGAATAACAGGCAGTTTGGAGGCAAAAAGGCAGTTTGAGAAACACACTGTCATGTAGGCCTATTTATGATTTTTCTAATTGTTCTTTGCACTTTTAAATTAAACAACAAAATAAGCCTTGACGGCTCTAATGTAATGAATGTTAGAAAAGAAAATATACATAAAAGGTTTAGGCAATGTACAGTAGACTATGATAACATGAAAAATAATATAATAAAACAAGGACTTATTAGTTTAAGTACAGTGAGGTCAATATTGATTAATGAGCAACACACATTTGCATACTCACAAACAATAAAATAGTTGCAAACAAATGCGATTGAGTGCAAGTTACATTAGTTAATTAGTACAGTAGCCTACTGAATCTGTAAACTCATCACTGAACAGGCTGTCAGCTACAAGAGACAATATAGATCCCATTAGGATTAGTACAGACATATTAGATTTTATTTTTGTTTTTGTGTATCAGTGCACACGTTACATCTGTAAAGAACAAAACAACATGCCTTCTTGTAGCTCAACATCTGTAAATAATAATCCCCAGGAAATGGTAGCAGAGACTATGCTGCTTCTTGTTGCTTGAATTACTTTACAGAAATCTACTTTTTCTAACATTTCCTGTTGGATAGAGTAGGCAGAGGACAACTGATAAGCTAGATATGAGGTGCAAACTTGTTTATTCTTTGAACACTGGTGACATTCACCCAATGACAAGCAGTACCCTCACAAGCGTATCACCACTAACAAGGATTTTCATATTGACCCGGTTATCAGTAATCATCTAGTCATAATCAATGGGCTATGTGGTGTCAGTTGTAACATTATATAGTGCAAATAGTGTGTAGGGTACACAAGCTTGATTCAGACTTTTTAACACCTTTATGTCATTACTAGCTCTGAGCTCAGCCAATGTTTGGGTGTCTTTTGCCAAGTAGGTCTTGTTAATGGTCAAGTCAGCAGCCCAGTTAATGTTACTAAATATTATCGACTCCAAAACTAGACAAGTCAGTGATGTCATCAAGATGTAAACAAAACAAATGTTACAACTGTATAGAAACATATTGGGGACAAGAATTTCTTTTCCATCTTTCCAAACACTCCCCTTTGTTGATTACCTCCAGCTTCTTGTGTTTTTTTGTCTTACAATAAACTGTTTTTGACCAGAGGGATAGTACGATTTTCTACATTTAGTGCTAATTGTTCACTAAATTGGGAACTGACCGACCAACTGACAGCCCTATTTTTGGGGGGGCCACAGAGAAGATGAGAATGTGAATTAATTACAAAGGCATTATGAGAATGCCAGATGTCTCCAATATTAAACTGGGAAAGCCAGAAATTATCATCAGTAGCTCATTTCACTTCATGAAAGCATTCATGAAATTTCACGTCTGGGCACATGATGAGATGTTTTAATTTGGATGATTTTCTATGTTCTCAGTTATGACACTCAAGCTTTGTGACACAAATAATGTTCCTCATGATGTATACATCTATTATTGTTAATTCAGCACAACCATATAATAATGTAATAATGTATGAATCAATAAAAAATAAGCATACACTCCAGACAACTACCATGAAATGAAGGAAAAATGCGATATTTAAATTATTTGTGGATTAAGAAATTAGTTGATTCTGCAACATGATCTAATTAATAATGAAAATAATATAAATGAATCAGAAAAATGTGATTTCAAAAAATTATTTGTTTGCATAATTTGATGTGCACAGTATTGTGATAACAGGATGAACTACATCCTCGTTGACTTAATTTCATTTTATATATTTGGTCCTTAAAACTTGATGATGAAGAAGATATGTTAATACTCTTTTTTTATAGAATTAAGAGCTTTCTTTCTTTCTTTTTGCTAATGGTATTAGGGCTGCCACTATTATTTTCATTATCAGCTGATGCGTCATTCTGTCTTCTTACATGTGAGGATTTGCTGCTTTTCACTGTTTTGTCTGGGTTTTGGACTGTCCGCATGTTATTCGAAGATGTCACCTTGCTCTGACTTTTTTTCAGTATTTTATGACTTTGTAGACTACGATTTGTAGACTAAACTAATTGAATAATCAGAAAAATCACTGAGATTAACTTAACAAAAAAAGATTCAGTTCAGTAGAGTTAGCATGTCATGTCTCTGTGACTAGCTGAGCTAGCTGAGCTATTGAGGACAACTGCATCTGCTTAGGAAGACCTAGGATGCGGTTGAAAAAAGCTAGTAAGTGGATCTTGAGTTAAGAATTTTTGGTCAAATCTATCTCTCGATTTTTCATTCTCTCTTTTAATCTTTCTTTGTTTTCTAATTAGTTTTGTTCAGAGGTTTTCCAACTTCTAAAAACAACAGCGGGGTGAGTTGGGGATTGTTTTGAATTTGTCTGAGGGGGGGCCCACAGTGTCAGACTTTGAAAACCCTGGATTTAATCTATAAAATGTCAGAAAATAGTAAAAAATTAATGTCAGAATTTCTCAGTCTAAGGTGATATCTTCAGATTGTTTGCTTTGTCTGCCCAACAGTCGAAAACCCAAAGATATTCAAGTTACAGTGACAGAAAAAAGCAGCAAATCCTCACATTGGAGAATCTGGAACATTTGATATTTGTGACTGATAAATAACAATTAATAACAATTAACCCTGTTAATAAAAGCAGACCACCTCTACCACTATAACCCCATAATTGACAAATCATTTCAGCACCAAACTGTACAATCATTAGACTATGTTGACCTCCCCTGATGGAGAAATGTGTTCTGAGTTGGGTGCTAATTGACAGCATTTTCACATGGACTCCCACTTGGGAGACCGGGACCTCCTCTCTTGTCAGTGATCGTAGTTCTCGGGCCACGCTGAGGCTTTCAAGGTCTTGGACACACACTCAAACACACGTGTTAAGGTGTGTGTGTATTTCCCCATGTCTTTGCTTCCCCCTGTGGCCCTGTGAACTGACACGTGGCTGTGCACACACCTCCATCTGTCCTTATTTCCACCACCATCCATCTAAGCTCATCCATCCACATCTCACCTTCTGAAAACGCAAGGTACAAAAAAAAACCCAGGACAAAAGCACAATAGGAAGGAGGATTACCCATGTGAGCAAACACATGTTGCTGTTGCTATCATCTGGAGGTTTTAATATCATTGAGCCTTGCTGCTCAAGCCAAAGTCCCTCCATCATCCATCTGTGACAAACCTAAAAGACGGGTGCACCAGCCAGACAAATGGTCATGCTATAGAGAAGCCACACATGGCTGCTTGGTATATCTGGTATTAGTCTCCAGATGATCTCATTACATAACTTAAAGCTCTCGTTGGTGGCTCCCCTTCTCTTTGCATGCTAGCAAAGGATGGGAGGGAAGAGTGGAGAAACACAGACGGAGCACTTTGCACTGACGAAGCCTCGGGATTCTGTCTAATTCGGGAGCTGAATTAGACAAAAAGGAAAAGAGACAAGAGTGGAGAGAAACGAGGGAGTGGGGTGGGATGTGAAGAGGAGAAGTAAGAGCAAGTGAGGACAGTAGTGGCAGTAGTGATGGAAGGAGGTGGAGGAGGGAGATCCTGAAGGAGTAGATTGGAGGGAGGGAAGTGAAATGAAGAGGTTGAGATGGAGTCAGGGGAGACAGGCGAGAAAAAATGAAGGGGGGAGTTAATCCATGTTGAGGTGGATGAAGTGAGGATGGGAGTTAAGGTGGTTATGAGTCAAAGAGCAGGTGGAGAAGGAAGAGGGAGGATGAAGAGAGATCAAGTTTCAAGGTGCAGACAATGCAGACTGATTTGAAGTTGTTATGTGATAATTCTCTCTTTCTGTATTTCTCTCTACCCTAAATATCAAGTGGGAAAGGTTTATTACAAATTGGGTCTTATTTTTGGCATTTCAGCCATCATTCCTATTGGTTACAATAACAATGTGATCACCAAGTTAATCAAGAGATCTTAGCTAAAAAGAAGCCATAGGGGCTCTCTGGTTCATACTGTATATACTGTAGTAAAGCAGCAGCTCAGCTGGACAGCAACTCAGCTGGACTTGACTCATTTTGGTACCAGATACTTTTCTCAATTTCATTTTCCACTGCAAATAGGTAGGATTCTTTTTTTGATTTCTTTTTTTCTGATAGTCATAGCTCTGCTGCATGAAACTGTTGTAACATCATCTGCAATGTGACACACTTGCTGGATCCTTTCATCAGCATCCAAACAGAGGAACGTCTGCACTTCGTCAATTGAGCATGGTGTGGTGGCGCTGTCATTTTTAAAAATCTGGGTTGAGTGAATAAAAAAATTGCTGTCGCTATTGCTGGTAGCTTGGCTATTTAAAAATGGCAGGTTTGTGCAGGATTTCCTGTGTCGCGCAATTGACGATTCAAGTGACGATTGACCAATCAGTAGTCTGCAGTGTTTTAACTCCACCTTTTAGTATCAGTTTAGCTCGCTTGGAACCTCGACCAAGGTGATACCAAAAGAAGTACTAGGTACTATCCACAACTTCTGCCAATGGAAACACTCTTTAAACACTTTATTGCAAGAACCTGAAATGGCAGCCTTAACTTCACTGCAACAGTTGAGAAATGGAGCATCCTCAGGGTCTCACTTGCATAAATGCTCCAGAAAGAAAAGAGGAAGGAAGACAGCATTACAAAAATATTAATAAAATTCTCATAAAATCAATAACCAAAATACATTATTTCAGAAAAGTATTACAAAGAAAAAATGCCTGTGCATAAACCCACATACCTGTACATACTTGTAGAGAAACAAACATTCACAGGGTCTCTCTTGTGCACTTTAACACTGCAAGCTACACAGCAGGCCTGTCAGACACATTCCTCGACAAGCTTCTGTTCCATTTAGAAGATTTGTGCATGAAAATAAACAAAACTTTAGCTCCAAAATGTAAAAAATATATTAACTTTACACTTGTTCAAAGTTACTTAGAGTCACATGTACAGCAGAAATATAGAAACTAAACAGATCGAAGAACATTCTGAAATGAAAAGAGGGAGTAATGATTGTTAGTTAGTTAATATAATTATTATAAAACAGGCCCATAGAAATATGTTAACAACATTTGAGGTAGTGAAGCAAAAATGAGAAATATAATCCTGAAACTTTTAATGTCTGCCCTTAATAATAAAATTCTCCACTTAATCCAAATGGATTTTACAGGTATTTATGATGACCTGTACAAAATTCAACGCAACAACATATACACTACTATATCAGCAATTGCTTTGGTCAATGCAGTGCTATCATAACTGATATAAATGCTTGCCCAAACTACAAAAATATGTTGCAATAAACTGGATCATTTAAGCAGTGCAAAGGTCAGTGTTACGGACAGAAGGGCAGGAGACATGAACATTTATTGAACACAGCAATAAGTACCAGAATGCAGGTAGGTGAGGGGTGATGGAGCAGTATAGAGAACGGAGTGGAATACCGAATCCGTCCTTGTAGATTGGGGTTGGAGATTGGGAGCCGGAGCAACACTCTCTGGAGACAATGGATAGAAGGAACACTGGAGTGGAAGTACACGCTGGTGTAGGAACGGGAAGGAAACCAAAAGGCGTTTTTCATCAATGGGAAGAGTCCTTAGTATTAACGAGACCGGACAATTGGCTGAGGTGAGTAGGTGGTGATGAGGTGCTGATGGGGAGCAGGTGTATGTGATAGGGAGCAGGTGTGTGGTTAGTACTCTGGTGAGGGAGTGCACTGTGATTGGGTGATCGTGGAGCCTGGCGTGTCCAAGAGTCCTGTTGGCCATGGCAGAAGGTACGTAGGAAGAGACAGATCTCCTGTAAATTCCTCTCTATCTGCCTGTTTGGCTGCGGGTGGTATCCGGAAGAGAGTCTGATGGTCACACCTAGGAGGGAGAAGAAGGCTTTCCACACTCTGGAGATGAACTGGGGTCCCCGACACAATGTCTTCTGGGATGCCATAATTCGTGTTGGAGGCGTCAACCTCCACCACAAAGGGTCTCTTGGGGTCAGGGTGAACCAGGAGCGGTGCGCTGGTGAATGCCTCCTTCAGGGTGTTGAAGGCTTTGTCGGTGGCATGTGACCAGGACAGAGACTTGGGCTTTTTGCGGAGTAAGTTGGTCAGCAGGTGTGCAATGGAACTATAATTCTGTATGAATTGTCTGTAGAAGTTGGAAAATCAGAGGAATCTTTGGGGCTCCTTAATGGTGGATGGAGTGGGCCAGTTCTGTATGGCCTCCACTTTCCCCTCGTCCATCTGGATGCCACTGCTACTGATGTTGTAACCCAGGAACTGCATTGAGGGTTGGTGGAAGGATCACTTCTCCCCCTTGAGGAACAGCTGGAACTCCCTCAGGCGCTTCAGGACCTCCGCAACGTGTTGGCGATGTTCGGCCAGGCTCCAGGAGTAGATCAGTATGTCATCAATGTAGACCAAGATGAAGTTATGGAGAAACTCCCGGAGCATCTCGTGGATGAAATCCTGGAATATGGAGGGGGCATTGGCCATGCCATACGGCATGACAAGGTATTCATAATGTCCGATTGGAGTCACGAAGGCAGTCTTCCACTTGTCCCCCTCATGTATCCGAATGAGGTTATATATGCTGCAGAGGTCCAACTTTGTGTACACAGTGGCACCGCGGAGCTGTTCCAACGCTGCTGGGACGAGGGGAAGAGGATAGGGGAACTTAATGGTGATCCGGTTGAGTCCCCGGTAGTCCACACAAGGCCACAAGCCTCTGTCCTTCTTGGCTACGAAGAAAAAGCTGGATGCCGCAGGGGATGTAGAAGGCCGGATATAACCCTGAGCCAATGCCTCCTCAATATATTCCTCCATGGCATGTCGTTCACTGATCTGGAACCCTGCTTAAGATGGTAGAGAGGCTCATCTACAGATGAGTCACCCGCTGGTCTTCCGAACACCTCTTTAAAGTGGGAGATGAAGTTTGTCAGGGTCTGAGTCACAGGTCCATTCTGTGCCCATATTGTTTAGGCTCATTGTAGCGCGTCCGTTGAGCTGTGAGATGATGAACGCTACCTTGGACCGATCATCAGGGTACAGGTGTGGCTGCATCTCCAGGACCAGCGAACACTGTAGGATGAAGCCGTTGCAGTCTTCCGCCAAGCCAGAGAAAGGCGCTGGTTTGGCCATGGGACTGGCGTACACCGGAGGTGGTGGAGTGACCTGGCGGATGCGGAAGTGATGGCTGCTGTGGATGCTGGCGGTGTGGCAGAGAGCCCACGGCGATGGAGATCCACCAGCTCCTGGAAAGGATCCATGGCACTCATGCTGGTCGTCCTACGGTGCGGTCCGGTCCAGTCCGGTCTTCTGTTACGGACAGAAGGGCAGGAGACACCGAGGTGGAGACAGATGTAGATTTATTGAACACAGCAATGAGTACCAGAATGCAGGTAGGTGAGGGGTGATGGAGCAGTATAGAGAACCGAGTGGAATACCGATACCGTCCTTGTGGATTGGGGTTGGAGATTGGGAGCCGGAGCAACACTCTCTGGAGACAGGAAAACTCAGGACGGGTAGAAGGAACACTGGAGTGGAAGTACACGCTGGTGTAGGAACAGGAAGGAAACCAAAAGGCGTTTTTCATCAATGGGAAGAGTCCTTAGTATTAACAAGACCGGACAACTGGCTGAGGTGAGTAGGGTGCCTCTATACTGGTGGTGATGAGGTGCTGATGGGGAGCAAGTGTGTGTGATAGGGAGCAGGTGTGTGGTTAGTACTCTGGTTAGGGAGTGCGCTGTGATTGGGTGATCGTGGAGCCTGGCGTATCCGTGACAGTCAGAGCCTGAAGTAGTTTTACAATGACCACAGAATGATAAAAGAGTACAAGTTCATAGGAAAAGAAACAAAGCAAAAGCACTATGCAAAAATTAACTACCAGGCAACCATCAGACATCTAAAGCAGCTTTATTACAGGAAACACAATATTCTACATATGAGTTGTGTAGGTGGACTCTTAAATGCTTCTTTACTCTTCTACCTTAATTTTTTCATTTTCAGTTCCTGTTGCCATAGGGCACTGACATTTCCCACAAATGGACTGCTGCTCCTCAGACTATTTTTAGGGGAGTTGCGATTATCTTGCTAATATTAGGTATAACTAGTTTTTATTTCTAAGTTGTATCTTGTATTTCATTAGATCCAAGAAGATGACTGTAGTAGCAGGGCAGGCAGGGTGACCAGAGAGGGAGAGGAGGTACAGGTGACCAGGTAATTAGGTCAAAGAGTTCAGTTAAATTCAATTTTATTTATATAGCGCCAATTCAACAATTTTATTTATATAACGCCAACAGAAGTTCTCTCATTGCACTTTTCCTATAGAGCAGGTCTAGACCGTACTCTTTATAATATTATTTACAGAGACCCACCAATTCCCACCATGACCAAGCACTTGACGACAGTAGCAAGGAAAAACTTCCTTTTAACAAAAACCTTGAGCAGAGCCAGACTCAGGGTGGGCGGCCATCTGCCGCTGCCAGTTGGGTTGAGAGAGAGAGAGAGAGAGAGACAGAGAGCAGGAGGCAAGAGAGCATATAGTAGCACAATGCTAATTCATAATGCATAATAATAACAAATAATAACATTTTTAAATAATAATAATGTAATGGTAGTGGTAATATTATTGTCAGTACACGTGCCCCAGCATTGACCATATCAACTTTATAAGGCCATAACATGTCAAACGTGTGATTCTCAGCTGCTGTGGCCATAAGTGGCCAAAAAAAGAATGCTTTAAATATTGTCTGAACACAAGCAGCCATTGTTATGGTTTGAGGGTTTTGAGTTTAGTTATTTCATGTTATATTTTGAAATATTCTCCTCGTGTCTTGTAGTTTTACTTCCTGTCTTTGTTTGCTTTTCCATCCAGTTTTGATTGCCTGTCCTGATTAGTTGCAGCTGTGTCTAGTTATGTTTCACCTGTGTTTCCTTCGTCTAGTTGCCAGTTTGTCTTTGTTTTCATCTATGCTTTAAGCGTTCCAGCCTTTTCCCTGTGTGACTTGTGTTTTGGACTCATAACCTTGGTTTTTGGATTGTCTGCCTGATTGTTTGACTGTGGATTGACTTTGTTTATTTGACTATCTGCTTTACAGTTTTGGATTTCGATTATTTGCTTGTTCCCTGGATTTTACATTTGCCTGTTTGGACTGCTCCCCTGGTTTTGACCACTGCCTGCCTGTATCCCATGTAAGCCTTTTCACTATTAAATCGTTGATCTTATCCTGTCTGCCTCGGCTGTCTGCATTTGGGTCCTTTCCCTGTTCCCTGCTTGGCACACTGCGACAGACATACAAGAATACAGTCTAAAATTGGCAACATTATGATTGAAATTCAAAAGTGTCTGATCAAAGAATAAGCAAAGAAGACTATGTATCTGACCAAGCATTCAATGCTAGTTTTAGTACTTTGGATACTCTGTGCTATGGACACCTTTCACTCAGTACCAAAAAGTATTGAGGTTCCATACCAAGCCCTATGAAATTCAGAATCAGCCAAGTATTATTGTTCACAATAATACCAGTATAATTTTTAATATGATAAAAAAAAATCATATTGTGATAATGGAAACATTCTGACTTGCTGACGTAATGACGTGTACCGTTACGCACATCAACAACAAGCATGGCTGAAAGTGAAAGTAACGTTGCTACCAGCTCAGGAAGTTTCTGAAACAGTTTGTGTCCGGGGTGTGAGGGGTCAGCCACAATCTTTCCTGCACGCCTAAGGGTCCTGCAGGCGTACAGGTCTTGGAGGAAAGGTAGATTGCAGCCAGTCACCTTCTCTGCAGAGAAAACTATATGCTGCAGTCTGCTTTTGTCCTTGGAAGTGGCAGCAGCGTACCAGATGGCAATGGAGGAGGTGAGGATGGACTCGATGATGGCGGTGTAGAAGTGCACCATCTTTGTCTTTGGCAGGTTGAATTTCTTCAGCTGCCGCAGGAAGTACATCCTCTGCTGGGCTTTCTTGGTGAGGGAGCTGATGTTCAGCTCCCACTTGAGGTCCTGGGTGATGATGGTGCCCAGGAAGCGGACGGAGTGTCAACTGGGGAGTCACACAGGGTAATGGGGGCGGGTGGGGCTGGGTTCTTCCTGTAATCCACAACCGTTTCCACTGTCTCAAAATCAATTTGCTATTGATGTTGAAGTGCTATATTATCACCTTTAATTTTTTTAGATTCTCTTGTGAGCCTCAGAAACAGAGAGACATCTGCTTTGAACACTCCTGTCTTCTCTACCTCAAGCTCTTTAGCTCTCACCTTGTGCTGTCATACACAAACACACATACACTAATGTACACACCTAATTCATCTGCATCTGGGTCAGCCTTTGTGAACAGAGAGCAACACTCCCCCAGTCTGAGACAGACACAAACAACCTCTCGCTCCTTTTTCTATCCATTCGTTTTCCCCTGCTCTGTCGTACTCTCTCTCAATCATCCCCTCCATCTAGTGGTCACTATGCTCTCATCTTGTCCCAGTATTCCTCCATTTTGGTGGCACTCAGCTATCATTTCTCCCGGTAGCTGTAACCCTTGTGCCCTTCGTAGCGCCCCAGTTTTCTTTTCTCCCCCTCTCTTTTTCACCCTTGCTCACTCTCTACTGTATCATCAGCACACATTCTTCAAAAGCCTGTTAACAGAATTTGCTCAAGCTCAGCTCGCCTGTTTGTTGACATTTATTTGCTGTTTTGCGTCAACCATATCTGTGTCATTGTTTTTGAGTTAAATACTGTGTTTGCTCAAACACACTTAATGCAGCTCAACCTAAGTGAAAGAAATTTGTGTATCACTTTTTTTCTTAATAGTGCAATCTTAGATATCAATTTCCGATACTAGTGCTGTTACGATGCCTGTGTTTTGATACTGATTCTTTTTTGAATACCTTAGTTTAACCATTTTCCACTGCAGGAACTTAACAAATACAAACGAGAGCCTAGACATCGTCTTTTGTCCAACCAGTACTGGACAAATGAAGTATTTATGGTGCTGGCCGATACAGATGCAGTAGTAAAATGGTGGGTACTGTTATAGTGGTTAAGTTATATTTTGTTAAGTTCCTGTAGTAAAAAAGGGTTATTTCAGAAATATAAACATGTTTTTCTGTAAAAACCTTTTTTTTTAGCCACGCTAACAATGGGGCTCCAGGGATGGCAGTGTCGGTTCCTCCACCACTTTGATCCACGCTGAAATGTTTTGACAACCACTATCCTGTTAGGCAATCCCTGCCATGGTACACCAACATCCATTTACAGGTTTGTTTTAATCTGAGGAGACTAGCATGAAGTGACTGGATAAGTAGCATGCATCAATACAGAGTTAGTGTGAATGTGATTTCTGGACAAAGCAACAATGTGTATTGCCATCTTCAGGTTCCTGAGCTTTATTATAATAAGTAATGCTCTGACCTGTAACTAAACCTGTGCAAGTATTTGTGGTCATGAGGTTATAACAAGCCATTCAAAGAGCTGATGAGGCCTTTTACCAAAGGGTAGGCTACTTTGAAGTTATAATAATAATAATATTAATCTTTAAAATTAAACTTCATGAAAGCTATACCTCTGCTATAACAAAATAAGCTTGAAAGAGACTATTAAACAAAATGTCATGTTTCTTGTCATTCCAAACAAAGCTAGGACTGAGCAATAAATCACTTTAATCATATTGTTTTGTGATAAGTCTTTTTTATATTGTGATCCACAGCTTTTTCTAAATAACACAAGAAAATCAAGTAAAAAGTTCTGAAATATGAGAAATAAAACCAGTTGAAAATTGTGTAGATTGAGTTTGATACCGCACTTCACATTACCATGCAGTCAATGGCAATAAACATCACCTGAAATATTTAACATGCAATTTTGCAAACCCTAGCAGATATCATGACAAATATAAAGTACTTCTACTCAAAATTACAAATCCACTGTTCAAAGAAAACATACCTACTCTTACAAAATGATTGCCTGAAATCCAAACAAGAGAATATCAAGTGAAAATTAAAGCTGCAGGCAGCGATGATGGGGCCCTCACACATCCTCGCATGTCGGGGCATGATGCAGCTGCTTGTTCGACGCAGCTCTGAATTGTAATGTGTTTTGGTCACTGCACGTGGGAGTTAAATGTCACTTCCTGTGTCCACTATGTGGCTCTAGACAGCACACTTTATGCGTCATGTTGAAGGATATGATGCGTAGACCACACCACGAAAATTTCGTGCAAATTGGATCATCTTTGCCATGGAAGGGTTATTTCCTGTTGCCACTAGGTGGCGCTATGGCTTTACGTCATTATTGGCCTGTAGATGTTATCAGGGTGGGACTCTTATCAAACATGAAATTAGAGGCAGAGTGGACGGTGTAAACTGAAGTTACAGCAACTTCCTGATTAAATATTACTTTCTGTGTCCACTATGTGGCGCTAGAGAACACACATGAGTAACACTTGCTGGATATCATGTAGACCACATCATGTAAATTCGATGTAAATCGCATGATGTTTGTCACAGAAAGGTAACAGAAAGCTTCTTGTTGCCAGTAGGTGGCACTATGAAAATAACTAAATATTGGGGACAAATTTCGTACATGTACATCAAACCGCAAGAAGGGGCTTAATTTTTGAAGGGTGACTTCCTGTCATCAGTAGGTGGCCCTATGACTCAGTTTGGGGATGTGGATGTGTTCAGGCCTGGACTCTTATCTAGTATGTGAAATTTGGGGAAGCTTGGACAATGTAAAGTGAAGTTACAACAGCTTTCTGTGTCATGGGGAAGCATCGAAATTAGCCTCGCCCCCCACGCCAAGGCCATTTGCCGAAAACTCACAATCTTTACAATGAAGTTTCACCAAGGTCTTAAGTCCATTTCTGCCAACATTTGAAGTGGATGTACTCAACCTGTTGGCCGGAGTAAATCAATGTGTAAAACATGCCATTTCCTGTTGCCAGTAGGTGGTACTGTGACAATAACAGAATATTGTCACATAGATGTGTACATATGAAGGCATGGCTCCAAGAGACTTTTTTGTTTGTCTTGGCATCTTACATGTGGCTTCCAAAAATTCTGAATTTTTGAAAATTTCATAAAATCCATAAAATCACATTTTTCACCAGTCTTGATGAGTGTGCAAAGTTTCACAACTTTTTGAGCACCTTTAGAACCTCAAAAATTTGATTAATTCAGAAAAATGGAAAGAAGAATAATAATTCCTTGCATGCCAATAGGGCCCTAATTACAGTTCCTGGTTGATACCATGCAATCCAGTGCAATAAACATTACCAAAGCAGCTATCATGATATATCTACTGTAACATATATTCGTGAATACTTCCTATTTAAAATGAGAAATCCGCTGTACAAAGAAAAGCTGCATACTCCTATAAAATTATTGTTGCCATGAAATTAAAGCATAGCAGAGAATACTGAATGTAAATTACAGAGTTTATGTCACCCTTCACATTACCACGCTTTCCAGTGCGATAAATATCAATGTTTTTTCTTTACTATACTGTTGCAGTTTAAAGTATGTTCTATATGCAGTAGCTTAGCTAGCATCCATCAAATATTGGCAGTCTTAGTGTGTTTCTCATGTGGAGCAACATTGATCGGTATCTTAAAACAGCATAATTTGCCAATTTGCATGTCAACTGGCAAAACGTTTGACAAATTTGTCCATATCAACCACTCGTGCATTTCTTGTTTCAGTGCTTAGAATTCCAAGGTTGCTCAAAAGGTCATTGTCCATTGTTGTTCTCAGGTGAGACTATATCAGTTTTAGGGCAGAGAAACTTCTCGCACATGAGGCACTGCTAACTGGTGATGACTGCAATCTTCAAAAGCCTGGATATCTCATGAAGAACGTCTTTGAAAGACCCCAGACTACAAACTCAAGGCTCAAGGTGTAGATGGTGTAATGGCAAGAACAAACGGACTCTGATATAATAACATACAGATGCTAAACAAAATTGTTTGACGTCAATACTTGATCTGTGTATGATTGTTTGGACTGCGTGATGAGAACAGTACATAATGATGAGATGGAACTACAAAACATCCTAATGACTGTTATGTCCAGACTTCAGGGACACTCTTCTCCCTGGGTTGAGGAGCCTGACCCCGAAGACTGGATAAATAACTGATGCTGATCTGTAATCATTCAGAGCAGATTATACTGATACTTTTGTTTGTATGCTTTTGTTGCTGTGAGTCCGTCTGCAGACGCTTGAAGTAAACCTACAGAAAGACAAGTGATTGCCTTGAGTGTTTCTTTATTCCGCAGAAATTGCCACAATTTGGCATTGTCGGCGTTTTCACTCGTGTGAGAGGACTTGGGCGCTCGGAGCGGCAGGTTAAGACCGTGCACGGCTAAGAGTCTGGGACTCTTTACCTCAACCTCCGCGGTAAGGAAGGGTAGAGACGAGGGGGCCTGCTGCCCTGAGTGTCCGAGGCTCGCTCACCGCTGTGAAGCAGTGAACCTAGTGGCTGTGGCAGCACTCTATTTCTGGTGAGTTTATTCAAGGGGGCCCGGGGTATACCGATTGTCGCTACCGTGAGGGGTGTGCGTGACAGATGTATTTTTGTTTTCTTTTGTTTTCTTTCCAAGAGCCTCTTGACTTGATGGACCTCATGTTTCAGGTCTTCCAAATTGGAATCGTAAGCTTCTGCAAAGACAAACAAGCTTTTCTCAGAAAAGTGGTGCTAATAGGGTGCAGGGCTTGAATACCTTTCATTACTTTGCAGTTCTTCTTGGAGAAGTGCCTCTGTAACTCACTGACCATGCAATCTAATATGGGGTACAAGATGCTTTGATGAAAGCTATCAATATCAACTGGTTAAATTCCTACGCCCACCCAGTGTAGACGCGATGTCTCTTTTGCGCCATTGGAACACTTACACTGGCACACTTTTTTGGCAAGTACTCTCCACCTTAGTCCAGAGCTCCTCAAAAGCATCCTTATCTCTGTAGCGTTGCAGTGTATCCAGTAAGACATGCATAAGTTCGACTGCGCTTGCCAGGTCAAGAGATGGCAATTGCAGCACATCTGACAAGAACTTTGTAGAAGTAGACCCCATGCATCGACTGCCCTGTCCCCACTGCTCTCATGTGTGATGTCCTGAAGTATGACCGAAGTATCAGCTTGTTGGAAGTCGAAAAGACTCTAATGAACAGCTCCATCATAGTAATATCTTAGAACAAAAGATAGCTGTTCCCAGGGCTCAACACTAACTTTTAAAAGTGGTTGCCAAAACTGAAAATATGTTGCCATTTTCAGTCACCTTATATTTTAGTATAATTAAGATACTATGCAGTTATACATCAGCTTAATAATGAAAATGTGACATAAAAGAATGTCTAAAAGCTTTATTACAGGAACCAAACTAAATTCTTCGTTTGTGTTTTATCTGAATTAGAATTTGAATCTTAAGCGTTAAGGCATAAGGCTTCCGGGAATTGACAGCCCGCACGATGAACAGATGGTTAGTGGGTAAATGGCATGGTGGTTGAAGAGAAGATGGATCCGGACTGTAAGGACGGGCGGCCTAACAAATGGCGGACTTTTGTGACGTGCTTCCAGGCGTTGGCAGGCTAACAACAGACACCCTTGGATGGTCTGACCACTTCCCTGTGTGTGTCCCTGGGTGTCTCCAAAAGTACAGCTGTAGGCTACCGGTAAGCTACGCTGTGTCTCTTTGAAGTGTTTTTTCTTTTGATAAGCATGCAAGTAGGCAGCGGTGGGGAGAAAAAAAAATACTGGGAGAATCGGTTGCCAATTTCTCAGAATGGTTGCCAATGGCAACCTGGCAACGGTTACTGTCGAGCCCTGGTTCCTTTTTGCTAAGGTTCTTTCTGACTTTCTTTCACTTCCTTGATTATGTCACTGCGTACCATCTCAGCCAAACAATTGAGAATTTCAGTTCGAAGGACCTTGCTCATGTGTTTTGCATTGCCACTTGCAATGCATTTCTGTATTTGAGAGTCGTGTTTTGCTATTTTCTGCAAAATTGCTAAGAAATTGCCTCTGTTAAGCAACTCCTCAGATTCTCTATGGCCTCTCTGCGTAATTTTCTGAGTGGCAGTTAGCAAGAGTACATCTGCAACAGTTTTTATGTATTTATGGTTCTCTTCTGTTTTCTTTTGCCTCTCCTTTATGGCATGGAGCATGGAAGAATTGGTTTGCATAACCCTTGTGTGTTCGCTCTATGCATACATAGCACTGGTATGTTCCTTGGACTTTGCATGAAGCTTATAGCCATGGAGGTAGACGCGACTCTGCTTTGGACTGTGAAATGTCTGGAATGGTAAACAAAATGTCGAAAATAAACTACAACAAGGATAAATTATAAATGTACTGCTAATGACCACATTATTTGCATATGTTTTTTTTCAAACCATTCAATCATGAAGCTGACAACATATTGTACAGTACCCTCCTGAATTTTTGGATTCTTGATGAAAATGAGCTAAACATGTTGTAAAAATTAACCCAAATAGAAGCAATTTTTGCGCTTAGACAAATTTAATCTTAATAGAGAGGTTTTGACACAAATATTGCTTGTGCTTTTTTATTTTTACAACCTTTTTGGTTTATCTTTACCAAGCATGCTGATAATTCTAGGGGGCACTGAACAATATAACAAGGACACACAGTGTCATAGATGTGAAGCATTCTTGCAAAGATTGAATTAGTCTTACACAAAGTGCCTGTGAGCTGCCACTAGGTGCAGAGTGGCAAAGTGTGAGTGAATGAATGAATACTCATACAAACATTTCTGGTTGGGCATGACTGGTGGTGCTAAATCTTCTCTGCAAACAGGAAATACATGAGAATGACGTGAAAGGATAGTATCATTTGTAGAGCATAAATGTGAACACTATTTAAAACAGTGGACAAAGTTAACTTGCTTTAAGATTTTTTTTCCCCCTCTGTTTTCTCTTATCATCCTCCTCTGTCGTGAAAGTTACATAGTGCAGTCTTAACTGTCTATTGTGCAGTAAATTGTGTACTATCTCCAAGCAATTGTTGGGCCACAGTGTTTGTGCTCTGACCTGATACTGGGTCTTGCTCTGTGCTGCTCTATGTCTGACCCTGGTCCTCATCAAACTCGGTCTGACCTGACCCCGGGCTCTGATTGGGAGTTTGTTTTAAAAGAAAAAGGTTTGGATGTGTAACACTGGTAATTTTCTTTTCGACATGCCTCTTATCTCAGTCTTGTGATGCTCAAACTGACTGAAATTGTGCAACAATGTTCATAGTTTGACAATGTGTTAGACTCAGATTGTTAGGTATGAGGTTGTGGCAGACTGTCTCAGGTTGTAGTCCTGGTTGTACACGTTACACATTGTAGCCTAATACAGTGGTTCTCAACCTTTTTGGGCCCAAAAGTCAAACCAGAATCACAAGGCACACCAACTCACGGTAATCAATTATGCAGATTGTCTCAAATGTCATGATTATATTGTCATTAGAGATATTTCCCCTATATGGCACACTGACAAATGATTCAATCTAATAGGCAGCAATGGCATCACTCATCAAAAATCTGTAGGCCTATTTATATGAATCAGTACAAGACCTTGCAAGACAAGTATGCTACACATTATTGTTCAGATTAAATATGAACAGCAAAAATAATTATGATTATTATGATGACAATGTATTTGGGGATGATAGGCCCCAAATCATAAGGCCTATGACTGATGCAGTAAGAAAACGATGCCTTGTTAACGTGCAATCAGATTGTAGAAACCTAGATGAGAGCACAGTGCAATGTCAACAATAGCACATGCAGCTTCTATGTGGAAGTAATAGGTATCTGATTAACAAGTGCAGATATTGTACAGTATTTGTATTTATCTCTTATCTGGATTAAACAAGTGGCATGTTCATATCACCTGCACCTGTAATAATCAGAATCCAGAATTTACAGACTGTGGAGAGGAGGGGTGTGGACTTTGGGCAACAGACATCAAAATAAATGGGGAGGGAGAGAGCCAGCAAACATATACAGCTCTGGTGATACAAAATAGACTGGATAATCAGAGTAGGCCTAATCAGGACAGAATTAGTGGACTGGAGGAAATAAAAAAAATGCTATTAACGTAGCTGTCTCATTAGTCTCACAACTTCAGGGAGGGAGGGAGATGGAATTACCTGAATCTGCTGCGCAGCTAATGTTATCTGTGGAAGGGATACTTTGTTTTCAAGAGCCTCTTCAGCTGACTTGGCAGCACTGTTTGCATCAATTGGCATTAGTGAAGTTAGCTAACATCCACTGCAGATCACTCTCTCGGGTTGAGGGCTATTGACATCTCCAGACAGTCCAAATAACTTAATTTTCATACTGCCAGTTTTTACTCTTGATGTGGACTGCCTTCCTTGTATCACAAAATAGATGAAGTCTTTCATAAGATTTTGCTAGCAGCTCGTTATGTGTGTTCTGACATTTGATATGCAGCTAAATAATTATTCCCCCTCCTGATACCAAAATTGACATGAGAGGACACAGTAGGTATATAAAAAATTATTTGGTTGTCCTAAAATTCCATGGCATACTTGATCGTGCTTCACGGCACACTGGTTGAAAACCACTGGTCTAATAGCTAGCTAACCACTTAGCCTAAGCCAAATAACATAGGCTACAGTGTCAACATTTGCATGCAAACAAATTTCATCTGAGCAGCAGAGCTGACTAGAGCAAAACAGTTTAGAGGCTTACAAATTGCCCTTACCAATTGTAAACTGCACTGTAGCGTTCCACTGAAAACTTGTGTCCTGCTGGGGTCTCAGTAATTGCCTTGCACGTGAGTTGTGTTTTTTAGGCGACTTTATAAAACATACTGCTGACGAAGAAAGTCAACAAAGCAGACACCTACAGGGAGAGAGAAACAAGGGGGGGCAGTAAGAGACAGAGGTGTAGGTGTGAGAGTGCGTGTGTGGGGGAAAGAGAACTGAAGGGAAAGACAGGGTGAGCAGATTAAAGTGGTTTGTGAGTAAAACACTAAAATAAGAGGAGAATTAAGTAGAATTTAAAATGGTGAAATAAGAAATAACCTACTAGAAATAGGGTAATGTATCAATGTATTCTTTCATATGTGTATATATATGTGTATATATATATGTGTATATATATATATGTGTGTATATATATATCTATCTATCTATCTATATATATCTATATATATATATATATATATATATATATATATATATCTATATCTCTATCTATATCTCTATACACACACATATATATATATATATCTATATCTATCTATATCTCTATACACACACACATATATATATATATATATATATATATATATATGTATGTGTGTGTGTAAATTTTTCAATGCACAAATATACCGTATATCGTCAAGAATATCATTATCGCAGAAATACCTTGAAATATTGTGCTATTATTTTAGGGCCATATTGCCAGCCCCTACCAAAGAGTGGAGTTTAATTTGATTTATGTTCTGCCGATAGCAAAATAACTCTCCCCTTAAAGGCAAAGTGGGACATACCAGAGTACAGGCACGGTAGATGCTAGATCACATGGGGTCAATTTTTGGCCAATCTGCAAAGCCGCAAGTAGTCATTATTTTTTTTTTACCTTAAAAGTTGTTTATAAGTCTAT
Source organism: Siniperca chuatsi (assembly GCF_020085105.1). Lineage (NCBI taxonomy): Eukaryota > Metazoa > Chordata > Actinopteri > Centrarchiformes > Sinipercidae > Siniperca > Siniperca chuatsi. The sequence goes on along the minus strand of NC_058052.1, from coordinate 3,685,403 downwards.
CCCTAAATAAATTTTCCTAAATTTCCAAATGTCAATTTATCCAGTTTTTAAGCTCCAACATGATATTGAACTTCTTGCCGTAACAATGTGTAATATCTATTAGCCCCGGGGTGCCAAAAGCCTGTGCCCCCCAGCTATGTGGAGTCCTTCAACCTGAGCCTGAGTCTTCAAAGGGTCCCTATTCTGTGGAAGATATCTTTCCTCATTCCTGTGCCGAAGATGCCGTGTCCCAGTGGCTCCAAGGACTACAGACCAGTGGCACTGACCTCCCACTTAATGAAGACCCTGGAGAGTCTAGTGCTGTAACAGCTGTGGCCCATGGTCAGACCCCTCCTGGATCCCCTTCAGTTCGCCTACCAGCCCCGGCTGGGAGTTGAGGATGCCATCATCTTCCTGCTGAACCGCATCCACACCCACCTGGACAAGCCGGCAAACATGGTCAGGATCATGTTTTTTGACTTCTCCAGTGCTTTCAACACCATCCAGCCAGCCCTGCTGGATGAGAAGCTGGCAGCGATGCAGATGGATACCCCCTCGTGTCCTGGATTGTACAACCTTATCATACTTTAGCAGTTACCTAGTGTTTCTGTAGTGGTGACAAAACATTAAAAATATAGGCTACATACAATATTTGCAGTTTGAGTAAAACTGATGTTCCCTGCGCACTCCAGGTAAAATATTATGCCTAACTCCCTGACATTAACAATCTGACATTAACAATTCCTTACATGTCCGCAAAAACACATAACTCTAGAAACACAAGATAAAAGGCGTCATTTGTCGAGAGTCGTCTTGTCAATTTGGCATCAGTAAAATCCATAAAGATGAAATGTATTTCCGTCCTTACATACTTTCCTTACTTCACATTTTGGATTTTGTCGCCTCAACTCGCTACCAGCCTCTGTTGTTTAGCTGCGCTATTTTAGTGGGAGAAGACCATGGGAATGAGAGGCGAACGTTTCAAAAATTAAGATCTCTCACTAAAATACAGGATGGTTGGTGGATCAGATACGCACCAAATTAAACACCAACTCATAAAACTGTTAATTCACCGTCTATCGTGTGTGTATGCGAGACGGTATTTGAGGAGTTTTTTTCGGTTGTTACCAAAGTAATTATCCAGTTTGCTGCTTAATGTTTGGTGCTGGAGAGATACAGTGACTGCAAGGTTTCTTTCTATGATTTCAACACGAATTTGTGGTTCATAAGGTACGTTAGCATTATCAGGGGGAAAACAGTGAGTTGATTGCGTCCTTTCAGATTTTAATGCATCAAAGACGCAGGACACGTGTGTCCTTGTCTCCTGATTGCCCCCAATCTGTTAACAGCAGCTTTATGTCTCACCCTCAAGAGTCTGTTCATAATCAAATCATAAGGACACACACACACACATTCAGTGCTCGGTTATGATGAATGAGCAAATCTAAGCAAGGGTCACTTAGTTTGTCTGTTGGCCCTGTAATGTACTAGATCTAGCTGTGATTAAACATTAGGAGCTATTTTCTATCTCACGCTCTCTCTCTCGCTCTGTCTCTCTCTAATCTTTCTCTCTCTCTGTCGCTCCTTTGCTCCCCAAATATGCCCTGGCTAATTCATCACCCAGCCCAAAGCCTATTTTAGCATCCACCATCTGTATTTTGGGATCCTCGCATGGCTCCGAGAGACAGATAAAAAGAGGACGAGTTAGAGTGAGGGGTCCATCCCTGGACCCCTGAGTGTGACTATTGTATAAGATTCTGTAGATCTGCTGTTGTCATAGTTAGTGTACCATGGGGAATGTCTATCAAGAACATTAACAGAAACAGACACACATACAGCAGCATTCGTAAACACATTACTGGCGATTTTGAAGTTGCGGCGAATATTACTGTATAAGTTAGCACTATCGTAGAAAAGGTTTCAGTCGTAGTCATCTGGACACTGTTTTCAGAATCAATACGTTTCGGCTCCCATCCGGAAGTCATTCTCAATTGTGAAAAAAAAGCTTAGCTATTAACAGATACTCAGGCAGATTCCTTCCTGAGGGCAGGGCTTATGTAACACAGAGTAGCTTAAATTTCCAGTTCCCGTCCAATTTTTTCACAATTGGACGAATGAGGGACGAATGAGGGACTACACCGTCTTATAAGTGAGCACTACATTACAGCCACCTATGAAAAAAGAAATTGGATCCGTTGTTAGTCGAACACAACGCATGCACACATACGTGAACCAGTTAATTTGAAAACCATTTTGGACATAACACCAGCGAGAGCAGAGGGGACTTTCGTTTAACAACAAAGCCAGCTGAGCTTGGATTGCAGTATGAAGTGCCACAAAAAGCAACACGAAAAAACTTTCCCACCAACTACTCTGGTTATTTAATTAGCTTCAAATGAGGTTTAATGTTCACACAATTTCTCTTGACTGTCCCTCAATATTACAACATTAGCCCAACATCGTAGTAGACGCTAGTCACATTAACCCCGCAACATGCTAACACCAAGTTCAACAGGCTAACCCGCAAAATATACAGTAAAGCAACAAATAAATGGCTAAACTTACAGCATCCAAGTTTAAAGTGGGTATTGAGCCATCTTTGAGCTTTAGTTTTGAAGGGAATCCTGCTTTGCATTTGAGAACGCAGTCCGAAGTAAAATGGTTAACTTAGCGCACACACATAAGAGTTTTCCGGTTGTTGTGGGCACATTTCTATCAAAAATAAAGTTAATCCACTGGGTCTTTACTTCCTCGGATGGTGGGAGTAGATGAAGACTTTTGTGTTGGTTTTTGCAGCGAACAACAGAGAAATTGGCATGCTTTGCCTGTAATGTTACCTTCCACATCTTCGTGTTACCGGAGTCGGTGTAAGCGGGGAAAATAGTAGTTACTGGATGTAACTCCAGTTCTGGGAGTTTGTGTGTAGCCCTCTACCTGCATGTTAAAGCCACAGTAGAGCACATTAGTTATAATATGCTAAAACATTTATCACAATGACGGTGATGAAACCAGTATACCGCCCACCCCTAGTTGTGGGTTGCCAGGTTGCGACAGATGGGTTGAAATTGTATGTAGTGTGAGGATTGTGTATGTAGATTGTGTTTCATCGACGATCTGGCAACTTGGGTGACGTCAGACAAACACCCAAGACTTGAATCCGTGTATGATGGTTATGAAGTTTGAGGGCCATGCAAATTATGGGAGTTTCCCGGGAGCAAAGATGCCCCAGAGGTAGATCCCTATGCGGCTAGCTACTATTGTAGCTAATCAAAAGGGCTAATCCAAACTTTCAGTAGCAGTGAAAGACAGGCATTTGAAATTATTAATGTAAAATTGACTATTTTATTATTTTTATTAATCTGCAAATTATGAACTTAATTAATCGTTTGGTCTAAAAGGGGTTTTCAAACTGTGGTGTGCCTCCTTGTGGTGAATGGAGGGAGAGATGTGAGGCTAACACTGCGTGAGGTGAAAGGGACAATGCTGGTCATCTAGGGGCATGCTGGTCTTCTAAAAACAACGTGAAGTTAGTTTGGCTCATTTATCAACAAACATACTGGCAATTAAGGTACTCTAAACCCCTTAGCATCTGAATGCTGCAAAATTGTCAAAAATCTAACTCCTTTGAATCAAGAATATCATTATCTCAGTTTTATGTCCAATAAATGTCCATAAATCTGCTTGGAAGTTATTGAAAAAAGATGCTCCTTATAACTTCAGAACTTGCCTGAGAATCATCAGGTTTTTTAACTTTTCTTCAAGTAATGCAATGTTGTCTGTGAGTACATTGAGTACATTGCAACCAGTAACTGCTAGGTAATTCAGCATGCTTTTAATGGTGCCATTTTGCCAAAATGTAAATGTATTTAGGCTAAAACAAATGGGCGCAAGTTGGCCAACAGTGTCAGAACTTAAAAACCTCTGGTCTAAAAAATGTCCATTACAATTTCCTAGTGCTCAAGATGATATATTCATCTTGTTTTGTCCAACCAACGCTCAAAAACCCAAAGATAATCAGGGTACAATGATATAAAACAGAGAAAAGCAGAAAATGCTTTCAAGAAGCTGGAACCATCAAATGCATTTTTGCTTGAAAAATAACTCAAAAAATTAATAGTTGGTGGTTAATTTACTTTCTATTGTCTAATCGATTAATCCACTAACCATTTCAGCAGATGTGGCGAGTGCAAAGTTAGCATGAAGAGAACACATTCTGACTATGGAATCTTATTCATGAGAATAAAACCCAGGTTGAAAAATACTGAAAACTTATGTAATTTTATGTTCCTGGAGACAATAAAGCTCATACTTACTGCAATTTTAACTCTCACAATCATTGTTTCTCTTAGCTAACCACAGTCTTGGCATTGTCAAATTTTCAGGTTTTTAAAATTATGTCCCACTGCTGTCTCAAGCTGACCTGTAGACCCTGCAGCTATATATATATATATATAGAAAATAAAAGCATTGTAAAATTCCTCATTAAGCATTTGATTGAGGATTCTGGCAAAGAACTACCATACCTCTCATCGGCCTTCTACATTCTGCCTTTTTTTACAGAGTAGTCCCTCCCTGTACATTAGAAATGGAACAGACCTTGTCCATATTGATAGATAGATGGTGCCACGGATGGCTGCCTCGGCATGTTGGTGCGCATTGTTTTGTTTTGTTCGGAAATCTCAAATCCATCGGCAATGACACCACTCTCATTGGGCTCATCTCTAGTGGGGATGAGTACGCCTACAGGTGGGATATTGACCATCTGGTGACTTGGTGAAGTCGGAACAACTTGGCGCTCAACACTCTGAAGACAGTGGAGATGGTAGTGGATTACAGAAAGAACCCAGCCCCACCCAACTCCCTACCCTGTGTGACTCCCCAGTTGACACTGTGGAGTCCTTCCGCTTCCTGGGCACCATCATCAACATCCAGCAGAGGAGAAGTTCAACCGGCCAAAGACAATGGTGCACTTCTACACCATCATCATTGAATCCATCCTCACCTCCTCCATCAACATCTGGTAAGCTGCTGGCACTGCTAAGGAAAAGGGCAGTCTACAGCGTATCATTCGCTCTGCAGAGAAGGTGATTGGCAATCTGCCATCCCTCCAGGACCTGTATGCATCCAGGACCCAGAGGTGTGCAGGAAAGATTGTGCCTGACCCCTCCCACCCCAGACACAAACAGTTTAAGACACTCCCCTCCAGCAGGAGGCTCTTGTCCATCAGCACCAAAACCTCACAACACAAGAAAAGTTTCTCTCATCTGCAGCTGGCCTCATCAACAAGGCCTGGAACCCCCACTAAAACTGACTAATTATTAAACATTTTATTGTCAATTTTATATTTTATATTGCTTCTTGACTTGTATTACTATATACAAAGTTAAGTCTTTGGCTCACTTTGATCGCTCGATTTTGTTTTTGAATATGTTTTTTAGCCACAAGCTGTCAATGAAAGAATGTCAATGAAGCTCCCTGACTGACAGCAAGCAGTAAATCCAAACTAACCAGAGTCTAGTTTCTCAAATTTTTATGCTAGTTTCTCTGTACATTTCAACAGTTATTCAAGTTGTATCTTCTTTAGGACAAGAATGTCCGCATGAACAATCTTGAACCAATAATCATTCTTAAACATTCTTTATTCTTTCTCAGGAAGATAAACATACTTTTTTTTCCTTGGAGACATAAGCCCACAACCACTGACCCCTATGTATGGGTCCATATCTTACCTGCAAAACTGGAAAATACCAATTTAATGTGCTTTATCTCTGAATTCTCTGAGTGGCTCTCGTTGGCTGATGATAATGACACAGTTGGATGTGTGATTGAGCTCTGCAGGCTAATGCCTGCAGGGCCCTTTTGTTCCCCTGACCAATGCAAACACATTCACAGTGCTATTCACCTGCACTTAGCAGGGCCAGATGAACCCACTACACCTTTAATTACTCCAATCAGATTAATCGAACTCTTAGGTGACTCTGAGTGAAATTTAACAATCTGTGTGTCTGTGTTTGTATGTGTGTGTCTGTGTGCCTATGTGTGTGTGAGACAGTTGGAGAGAAGCTTATTATGTTAGAGATTAGAAAGGCCATTCCTATTGAAAAGACAAATATGCTGAGGACATTAATCTCCTTGCTGGAAAGATAATGAATGAAACTCTCCTTATCTGCAGCCTGCTCTTAATTCACAGAACTCACTGTTTAATAGGCAGTCTGGCTGCCAGAAGCTGTTCTATTCATGTCTGGCTGATTGTAAGTTTATTTTCAAGTGGCATATATATATTGTGTGTTATGTGCTAAAGACAGGAGAATAACAAACAAAATGACTTGGCTGAATTCGGACTAAGGAATCTAATCCAGTCTAGAATCAGAGGGTGAAGCAAACCCTGTGACTCGCGGCCCGTTTGGTTGGGCACACTACCGATGGTGAACTGTACCTGGGAAGGACAAAGCCAGAGGAGAGACTGGTGGAGACCCGTAGCGTTGCTGACGTGAAAATCAGTTATCCGACGTGGGTATAGGGGTGAAAGACTAATCAAACCATCTAGTTGCTGGTTCCCTCCAAAGTTTGCCATAGGGCACTCAGAGTCTTACAGGTGTGGTAAAGCCAATGCTTGGGGACAAAACAATTTTGAATTCTTAAACTTAAACTTTAAAGTGGGTTCTTACCCATTTTAAGAATAGGTTGACCATTTGTGAAATCCAAGTCTTTTGGTAAGCAGAACTGCTGCGGGATGAACAGAATTCCGGCTTTATGGAAACATGGTAGTCTCCTTGGTAATGTAAAGATACTATAGATTTGTGTTATTAGTTTTAATAATTTCATTGTTGTTTCTGAGAAATCATGTTTTTATGTCAGTTTAGGTTCAGGTTTGAATGTAGGTCACCCGCTTTTTTGGCAGCGCTTAGAGCCCAATACACAATCACTGTAGTTAAGTGTGTGAAACAGAAGAAAATAGACTTGAAGTGTAAAAATACGCTTCGGGTTTTGTATACATGCGTATAGCGCGAGTGACACATGATGCCGTTACAGAAATGTTTCTTAAGAGTTTGTTTCTTGACTTCTGTCTTTAAGTTGGTATGTACACAGGCTTGTACTTTTGACTACAAAGAAGCAGATATTTTCTAATTCTATCTTTTGTATTGATGATTCAGTCCTTGGATCCAAGCCTTGGAAGTACTCCAACTGCCAGTCAGCCAAGTGGTCACACCAACACTAAAAACAGCAACATCTTGAAGAGGAAAACAAGTTAAATTCAATCAAATTGCTGTAATCAAAGGATTTGCTCATAGAGGCAAAGTAAATCCGCAGAAATCTTTTGTGTTCAACTTTGACAAACTTTGACATGTGAATTCTCACTGTTGACCAATGGCAGACCGTCTTGACAGTGCTGACCCTCAAGGGAGTGAAGAGTCTGCATTTGAGAGACAATGGAGGCCGCTACCATATTAGCCATGTTACACTATCCACTGTTATACAACGCTGCTCTGCTGGAGTATAAACTTCCACAAAAGCGACATGGTTTGCAGTCAGTGAGACAGGATGGTAGAAATACAGTGGGTACGGAAAGTATTCAGACCCCTTTAAATTTTTCACTCTTTATTTCATTGCAGCCATTTGCTAAAATCATAAAAGTTCATTTTATTTCTCATTCAGGTCAAAGGAACTGCCCAAGGAGCGCAGAGACAGAATTGTGGCAAGGCACGGATCTGGCCAAGGTTACAAAAGAATTTCTGCAACACTCAAGGTTGGCAGCACAGTGGCCTCCACAATCCTTAAATGGAAGAAGTTTGGGATGACCAGAACTCTTCCTAGACCTGGCCGTCCAGCCAAACTGAGCAATCGTGGGAGAAGAGCCTTGGTGAAAGAGGTAAAGAAGAACCCAAAGATCACTGTGGCTGAGCTCCAGAGATGCAGTAGGGAGATGGGAGAAAGTTCCAGAAAGTCAACTATCACTGCAGCCCTCCACCAGTCGGGGCTTTATGGCAGAGTGGCCCGACGGAAGCCTCTCCTCAGTGCAAGACATATGAAAACCTGCATAGAGTTTGCCAAAAAACACATGAAGGACTCCCAGACTATGAGAAATAAGATCCTCTGGTCTGATGAGACCAAGATTGAACTTTTTGGCGTTAATTCTAAGCAGTATGTGTGGAGAAAACCAGGCACTGCTCATCACCTGCACAATACAATCCCAACAGTGAAACATGGTGGTGGCAGCATCATGCTATGGGGGTGTTTTTCAGCTGCAGGGACAGGACAACTGGTTGCAATTGAAGGAAAGATGAATGCGGCCAAGTACAGAGATATCCTGGAAGAAAACCTCTTCCAGAGTGCTCAGGACCTCAGATTGGGCCGAAGGTTCACAATGACCCTAAGCACACAGCTAAAATAACAAAGGAGTTGCTTCGGAACAACTCTGTGACCATTCTTGACTGGCCCAGCCAGAGCCCTGACCTAAACCCAATTGAGCATCTCTGGAGAGACCTGAAAATGGCTGTCCACCAACGTTCACCATCCAACCTGACGGAACTGGAAAGGATCTGCAAGGAAGAATGGCAGAGGATCCCCAAATCCAGGTGTGAGAAAGTTGTTGCATCATTCCCAAGAAGACTCATGGCTGTACTAGCTCAAAAGGGTGCGTCTACTCAATACTGAGCAAAGGGTCTGAATACTTATGACCATGTGATATTTCAGTTTTTCTTTTTTTTAAAAAATTTACATAAATGTCTACATTTCAGTATTTTTTTCTGTCAAGATGGGGTGCTGAGTGTACATTAATGAGAAATAAAATTTACTTTTTTGATTTTAGCAAATGGCTGCAATGAAACAAAGAGTGAAAAATTTAAAGGGATCTGAATACTTTCCGTCCCCACTGTACATCTCTTGAATAAACAGTGTGAACTTACTGTCTGGTTATCCACTGAGCTAGCTCCAGCTTGGAGAGCTATTGTAAGCTAGCAGGCTCCTGGTTAGCTAATATGTTATTGGTTAGCTTGTAAGCTACAGAAGTTCACCAAGTAGTCCTGCAAGTAGTCACTATGTCACCAGAACCAGAACCACCTATTTCATGACAGAAGCTCAAAGCAGAAAGCACAGTATTCTTTCATTTCACATTTTAGTCAACACAGGCTAAGTGCAGGTATAAATCATATACCTGCACAAAACATGTTTCAATGAGGCTGTGCTATAGTCATGTTGAGCTTTGTCCAACTAAGATCATTTTTGTGCTTTGTTCATCTCAAACCTCTTGGTGCAGAGAATGCACCATACACTTCCTCCAGTCCATTTTTAGACAATTTAGGCAAATACACCCTGATTACATAACTGTCTTGTCTGAAGTCGTTTCTGCATCTGAGAGACAGTTTGTACTGAAATGTGTGTGTGTGTGTTTTGCCTGATTTATACACATAAAACATTTCTACAGTGATAATCCTCCTCTCTCACACACACACTCTGCTGCTTTTGCTGCTCTGAAGCTCATACATTATTTGGTCTGTGCTGCAGTGTGAAGGAGAATTCATGCAGTAAGTCTTTGTAGTGAGGAAGTGCACATTTCTTCAGGTTGTAGACCTGGATGTTTCTTGCATCATGTGTGTTTTATTGACACAGGGAACATGATACTTATGTAATACGTTCACACACTGTGACATAAGTGACCACGCGGTTGCATCATAATTAAATTTCTGAGTTCTCAGACCATTTTCACAATTGAGAATGACTTCGGGAGCCGAAACGTCTTGATTCTGAAAACAGTGTCCAGATGACTACAACTGAAACCTTTTCTACGATGGAACACTCCTGGACGAATGAGGGACTACACCATCAGTCAGATACGTCATTATAACTATAAATTGGAAATGTATTGTTATTATTATTATTATTAACATACGTATACTAAGGCTATCAAAGTTGTTTCACATATGAACATAACAAATGTAAAGCACAATCTGCCATTAATTGTGTAAAAAAATCACTGTTAAACTAAAGGCATCACCAGCTTTCCATATCTTGGCTCTCACTCTTTCAAGATCATGCAAGAGCCTTTGTACAATAGCTTGCTAGTTTTTTTAGCACAAATATTCTATTGTGGTATCATGGCAGAAGGTACCTCAGCCTGATGGTAGATTAGTACTCCTCCTCCAGGTGGTCCACCCTTCAGTCTATCTCCCTTCAGTCACACTTACATGATCATACCTGCCTTGAATTTGCTGCAGGTAGATATTGGTTTTATCATGACAGCTGGACATTATAACAGAATGTTTACCGCCTTCAAAATGTATTTTGTCTAGTATAAAAGTATAAAAATTGTTCAGTTAAATCTATTTTTAAAAGACAGTTCATGGGTCACATCTTCAGACAGAAAGAGAGATGAGTGAGAGGTGATAGAAACCATCTGAGATGACAGCACCCTAACACACTCACAGCAGGAGTGGCGTCTGATGGTGTCAGCTAAGGAGGCCATTAAGCTGTCACGTTCGTTAAGCGACAATTAACTAAACCCTCTGATGGACTTTGCATATATTGATCTTTTATGTTGGCGTATTTTATACCCATACGCATAATCTAACATAAAAATACATATATGAATATATACACTGCATATATAAATTGATAGTATACAGTATATATTCCCTCTGGAGACCAATGTCATCCTAACACTAAGAGTCATATTGATTTATTGATGGGCAATCACACGGCAAGGCTTGGCTGGTGCGTGTCTGAGAGAGTGAGGTGTGTGCCACGCAGTTCACAGCAGTGCCTACTGAATATTACATGGCTCTTGCTCTGAGATATTGAGTAGATGTGGCTGACAGCTCGCAGATAGTGTTTCTGAATTTCAGTTGGCAGTGTGACAGGTGGGATTTGCAACAGCGCAGTGACTGCTTGACTATCTGGAAAAGTTAATTCTGTGTGGAAAGGTGCTTCCACTGACAGCAGGAACTGAAGGTGTTTTTTTTTGGCGGGAATATACTTTGATTTTATTGAATTTTACATATAGAAAGACTTCAGTGATGTATTGGAGTTTAAACCAGAGGTCCCTGAAATAATGAATAACTACATGGCAAGGTGTAGCATAGGTTTGTGTCACCAGCATCCGCCAGTTGCAGGAAAGCACCATTGATTATTATCTCCCTATTCACATACTTGGTCACCTTGTGTGACTGCAGACATTCTGTTATGCTTCCTGTCAGGATTGTGGTGGTGTTGTACAGTTCTGGGACTCCTGAAACATGATCTTTTTGTCCATCAGGGATTGCACTCAGGTTCCAGCTATCCATGACAACGAGCACTGTTTACATGTAGATTGAAAAGGTGACAGCGCTACGTTTTACAAATGTTTGTCACTTGCAAATTCCTCTCATATGTTTATGCATGGGTTGCAAGTATGGCATTTGTTTTGATTAGTGAAATGTGTCAAAATGAGCAAGAGGAAATAATCTCATGTTTCAAATTATAGTTTGCATGTTGAAAATTGGCTGAAACGGGCCCCTGTCATCTCCTTGGTGGTGCAGTGAAAGGTCCCCAACAAGGTCAGAGTTGAAACTGAATAAACTTTGAGTATGACGATGAGGTGGAAAATCAGAGGGGCACGCAATGCCCAAACACCAAATCTCATGTTGCTGTGACGTTTGGTATATATCTGGGAATACAAAACAGATAATCTAAATCACTTTGACAAAACTGAAAATGAGTGCATTTGAAATTTCAGCAATACTCCCTCGTTGCTCAGGAAAACTATGTGGGCACATATCTATGGCAAGTATGATAGATGAAGGTTGAACCAGGTCTCTAAACTGTGATTGATGTTTAAAACACTCAGTTTATGTCATAGTCAGCCACCATACCCTTCCGATCCCTGCATGCTCCTGTGTGCTCTCCTCTCCTTGTGTTTCTTGTGTGTCCTTTGTTCGTCCCAAGATGTGTGTATGTGTGTGTATGTCTTCTGGTCTGGCTCCTTGGTCTCCTGCCTGCTGCTGATCACCGGCTCACCTGACTCCAATTACTCATCAATACCAGGCTCAACCACACTACCAGCGCCATATGATGATGAAGCTAAGCATCTTTGCAAGTATTTCTAGTTGCCTCGTTTTGACTTTGATCTGTTTCTACCTCAGACTTACCCTGTGCCGGTGATTGCAGCTCCCGTCTCCTTCTGGATCACTACCTGCCTGTTTACCTGTCTCTCCTGCTACGCTATCCTTGCCGGCTGGCTCTCTGACTTCTAGCCAAACCTCATGAGCCATAACCTCTCGGACCCAGCCTACTCCACTCCATGGGTCAGCTGCCTGTCTGGGTCTACACATCGCAGCCTGCTCCACGCCACGGATCCACTTCCTGTCCAGGTCCACGCATCACTCTACACGAGCCGGGCCAGTATACGTTTCACCTGTCTCCACTCCTGGATCTTCACTATCCCCCCAGAGCCGGGCTTACTGTTTCCCCTGGGGCCGCTGAGGACAGCGCCGGACCTACCACTCTGGAGAAGAGCCATTCCCAGTTATTCCGTGTAGTTCAAATAAAGATTGACTTTGTCATTTAAACCCTGTATTCTGCATCTTTGGGTTCGCTGATCGTACACTACTACGAGTTTAGGAAATAATCTTACTGTTTGTCTTCATTTTCTCTTCCAAATAAGTTTTACTAACTTGTTTAAAGCCTGTCTGATTGTCTGACTGCTTGTGTTTCATGCCCTATTTCTTCCCAAATCTCAGCAATTAACTTGGTGAGTACCGTGTTATTATCAGAATCAGAAATACTTTATTGATCCCCGAAGGGAAACTCTTTGTTACAGCAGCTCGCCTTTAGGTCAGTGCACACAGGAGAAAGTACTAGCAAAAAATATAATACAATACACTATAAAATACCATAAAAATCAGGTCAGAAAAATTAAGTACCAGGTGGGTATAAGTATAAGATAAAATATGTGTGAAGTACCAAGTGGGTTTACTGGTTGATGATGATAATACAGTATGATAATATAATGTAATAATATAAGTAATAAGTAATAAGCAGTGGTGCATGTACTGTCGAGTTAAGTGTAGCTTATTGAGATTATTAAGATATTGCAGCAGTAATGGAGGTATATAATATCAATAAATAGGAAAAACTAACATAGGAAAACTAAATATTGTACGGGAATATTGCACAATTATTCAAGTATGGCAGAGATGTAATGATCAATGTCCAGTTTAGTGACCTAGGGTCATACAGACTAACACTTAGAGGGAGGAGTTAAAGAGTTTGATGGCCACAGGCAAGAATGACTTCCTGTGGTGCTTTTTGGTGGGATGAGTCTTCCGCTGAAGGTGCTCCTTTGCTTGATCAGCACGTCATGGAGTGGGTGGGAGACTGTCCAAGATGGCATGTAGTTTGGCCAGCATCCTCCTCTCTGACACCACCGCCAGAGAGTCCAGCTCCACTGGACAATGTCACTGGCCTTACGGATGAGTTTGTTGAGTCTGTTGGCGTCCGCTACTTTCAACCTGCTGCCCCAGCATGCAACAGCATACAGGATAGCACTGGCCACCACAGACTCATAAAACATCTTCAGCATTGTCCGGCAGATGTTGAAATACAGGCGGCTCTGGCCCTTCCTGTAAACAGCTTGAGTGTTCTTGGTCCAGTCCAGTTTATTATCCAAGTGTACTCCCAGGTACTTGTAATCCTCCACAATGTCCACACTGACCCCCTGGATGGAAACCGGGGTCGCTGGTGCCTTGGCCCTCCGCAGATCCACAATCAGCTCCTTAGATTTTGTCGCATTGAGCTGCAGATGGTTCTGCTCACACCATGAGACAAAGTTACCCACCACAGCCCTGTACTCAGACTCATCACCACCACTGATACATCCCACCACAGCAGAGTCATCAGAAAACTTCTGAAGGTGGCAGGACTCTGTGTGGTAGCTGAAGTCTGTGGTGTAGATGGTGAAGAGGAAGGGAGAGAGGACAGTCCCCTGAGGGGCCCCAGTGTTGCTGACCACCCTGTCCGACACACAGTGCTGCAGGCGCACGTGCTGTGGTCTGCCAGTCAGATAGTCCACGATCCAGGACACAAGGGGGGCACCTGCATTGCTGCCAGCTTCTCACCCAGCAGGGCAGGCTGGATGGTGTATTATTACAGATAGGAATGATAAAACACGACCAAGGCTGTTACAAACTGGAACTATCCTTTAACTCTAGAAAACTCATAGTAACCTGTGATTGGTATTTTGTTTAGAATTTGTCTGACAGATAGTGTTTTTAAGTTAGACATAAGCAGTATTGACTCCTCCATACTAATTGTCCATGTTACTGCATATTGGTCGGAATCTGATCTCAGCCTGTTCAACAGAAATTGAGATATTCTCACCATTTACCAAAATAGGCAAGACTCAGTTTAAAGTTGGAATGTTTTCTAGTCAACTGCTTCGTCAGATTTCTTGTTGAATTTGCTTTTGCGGACAGTGTGATTCTGACCTGGACACAAGTTACATGACATGGTAATATGAGAGTGCCTCCACTTATCAAAGCATCCAGCGTCGTCTGCCAATTTGCGCTTTGTTTACTTTCTTCCTTTCTGTACAGACACACATTCAGACAGCAGAAGGAGCAATCAACCAAGGCGAAACAATTTTGTCTGACTGATATTGACGCTGGTTTTAATTTAATGCATCATAGCATTAATTCTGTATATAAAATTTAACAAGTAACACAATTTTCAGGAACTATAATGTGAAACAGTACTACATTGCTGGAAAAAAAGTAATGTAAATACAACCCCCAACACCGACTATTATACTCTGCTGAGGTATCACCTCCTCTGTCCAGCTCAACATTCAACATGACGGTGAAACTGTGTTCTGTAGCAGAGAAGTTTTCACACACAGCTGCAAAGTGTGGTACATCGTCTTTGCACATACACTCTAGACTCAAGACACAGCTTGTTCCAGTCTGACTTGTGCATTTTAAAGTAGTAGATAAGTAGTAGCTTACTTGTCAGTAATTTATAGGTTATATGATTATTGGTTATTTGATGGGTAATTATTGATTACTAATATCTACTGATGCAATTTTAGTTTTGCTAAGTCATTTGGTTTTGGGTTTAGAGTTAGCTATCATGCTGAGTGAAGGGCTAGTGTAGTACAATATTTTCATTCAGCATTCATCAGGTTAAGGAAAGAAAGAGTGAATTTAAGGGAAGTAATGGTGTCCCTGCCACAGCAGTGATGTCTAACACAATTTGTGGACTGACTCAGTCAAACAGCAAACTAGGGGCTTATTTCCTTATTGTTATGAAATGAGTAGTGGATGTAAAGAGCCTTTAATAAATCCAGTATAGTGTTGCTACATCAGTACGGAATATGTTGATGACATTAGGTAGAGATATTCATGGTCTCCCAAGGATGACTTCTAGTGATTTTGGTGACCCCTTGACCTGTCATCTAGCACCTTCATCAGGCCAAGATTTCTCCTTGACTAACAGAAGGCCTAGTCATGGACTCATACATAAGACATATCAAAAGCTAATGGACAGATTAGCTCTAAATTTGCTGAGCACATTCATGTTCCCCAGTGGATGAATCCTTTCCATTTTTGACACTGTTTGCTGTCATCTAGTTCCACCATGAAGCCAATTTTGCAACATTGCGCACAATCTATTTCATAATCTAATTGGCATATTGAGAAGAAATTTTGCTGAGCACATTCATGCTCCCAAGCGGATAAACCCTTTTGATGTTAGTAAACCCATAGTCTTTCCTCATGCGGCAACCTCACTAAAAATTGATCTCGTAAATATTTTGTGCATATGTTTTGGCATGTATTGTTAAATTTGTGCAACATTACATAATGTATTAGCCATCAAGAAGATGGCTTTTTTATGTCATAGAAGCATTTTACCATATTGTATGTCAGTTCTACCCTAAACAATCCTGTTTTAGATGCATGATGTTAAAGTTTTCTTTAGATGTTAAAGGTTAAAGGTAAAGATGTTACCTTGTTGTTTTCTCACTTTTAGGATACTGGTAGTTGCTGTGTGACTTTATAGACAGTACTACTGCTTATTGGCGACACATAGGTGACTTTGTTGCTAATTGGGTACGGTGACCTGAAAAGTCAGTCCTGCATCCCATCATACAACAGAAATTGTTCCTTTGATCAACGGAAGTGCCTGAAATACAATGCTAATGTAAAGAGTAATGCAATCATGTATGTACAGTATGTTTATGTATATCTGTGTAGGTATAATGTATGTATTGTATAATAATACATACAAAACCGTAACCTAGATATTGTATGTCCCATGATGAGAAGCCAAGTATGTTAGTATCATGTGAAGCATGTTATAGCACTGTATAGTACGATCCACATGCTCATGGCCTGATTCTTTTCTCTTCAGGGACAAGGTTGTAGCTACCAGTCACTAGCGCGCACACACACATACACACACCCACAGCACTTTGATGACCCTGCACACAGATATACAATATGTAAATACATACACACACACCACACATGCTACGCATAGAAACATACTCTGTCACAGTGATACACAAGGACTCAAGGACGCAAGGAAATGTGCGCACACATATATACTCACATGCACACACACACATGCCTGCCAAGGGTAATGAAGATAAAGTAGCTAATTAAACATGACAGTGAGGAGCGATGGGCGGCCCTGTTATGTGACATTATGGGGTTGGCTTGGACCTATAGACATAGGACTTGGGCCAATATGGGATACTGTGTTCCTGAAAGGGAGAGAAAGGTGGATGGATGGATGTAGTGGGGAGGAAGATGTATCAAAATATATCAAGACATACATGGGTAGAATACTTTTGAGGTTCATTCCAGCTCCCTTGGTGTTTAAAATTCCCCTGAAGCATTATTTTTATACGCTCATCTTGGCTGACTCCATACTGTATAAAATCTGGAGGGAAGTCCAGCAACATACACACACATTCATTCACCTAGTATTTAGTTACCTTTCTGTTTCTCTTTGTATTATTATCTGTTTCTCCCTCTCTCTGTTTCTCTGACTATATTTAAAATTGCACTAATCAATATTTTTATATAAGCAAAGGATCAAATGTGTAATGTGAAAGGAGTCACTCGGAGTGACAAACACAGAGAATTATTACCTAACTCTGCAGTTCCCCTCAGTGTTTGGAACATTTTAGCATCTTTCAGCTCATTGTTTTGGTTTTCTGGCCCACAACTTCTTCTACTGTTTGGTTCCGATTCACAGCTCTCATCAGCATTGCTTCCAGCAGCAGACAGCTGTTTTCAGTGAATAAGTTCTTTTAAACCCACCGTACACGACAGGCAGACAAAACAAAGTGAGGCGGACAAAAACGCAACTCGAAATGAATGCTAATGTTGCTCTGTGTCTGCTGGATGTGTAATAAGCCCCTTTGTTATTAGGGGCTTAATTACTAGTAGCTACACCAAAGATGTACCTGTTTGTCCTGAAACCCAATTTGTCCAACAGATATTGCCAAACACATGATCCACCGCTGGCTGGGCAAAAATATAAAGCAAAAAAAACCCCCCACAAAACATACTATGATCTTTAACTAGACAGTGCTAGTGTTTATCACAAACCTTTCCCATTGGAGGAGGAAAAATACGCAATGCTGAAAACTGTGCATTAGTATGCCTTGTAGCTATTCTAAGGTAGATATGACTTTCAATTGAATAAATATTAACATACAAATTGAAAATGTGCATTTTTACCTATTCACATGATCCTGATCAACATGGCTCACATTAATTTCTACCACATTGAACTGCTACAATAAAGAGCCCGTGGCTACTGATATGAGCCCAAGTGTGTTTACCTGTGTAACTGACAGCGCTGCACAACACATCTGATAGCGTGTGCTTGAAGTTAGTCATTGTTGTGTGTGTGAGTTACTCAGTGTTATGTCATGCATCTCCCCTCACCCCCCCTGCATCTTATCTGTTACGTCACGTCACAATAGTAACCTCTGCGGTGGTGATGCTTTCTGCTTCACTGGACCACCAGCCACCTAAAACACTCACCATGGTCTGTCTGTGTTTGTGTGTAAGTGTGTCTGCACGCATCTCACACAGGTGTCACTATGTTGATTTGTGCCTGTGTGCACTTGTGTGTGTGAGTGTATGCTGTCTAATGGAGCACAGACTCAAATTATTAAGTAATGACAAGAGATAGAGAGGATTCCTGTGGAGTACAGTGGTATGCAAAAGTGTTCGCCCCCTTCCTGATTTATTTCTTTTGCATGTTTGTCACACTTTAATGTTTCAGTCAAAAAATATTAGTATAAGATAAAAATTAGTCAAAGATAACACAAGTAAACACAGAATGCAGTTTTTTAAATGAAGGTTGTTATTATTATGGGGGGGGGGGGAAATCCAAACAACGAAATGAAGACTTTGGAGTGGCCTAGTCAAAGTCCTGACCTGAATCCTATTGAGATGCTGTGGCATGACCTTAAAAAGGCAGTTCATGCTTGAAAACCCTCCAATGTGGCTGAATTACAACAATTCTGCAAAGATGAGTGGGCCAAAATTCCTCCACAGCGCTGTAAAAGACTCATTGCAAGTTATCACAAACACTTGATTGCAGTTGTTGCTGCTAAGGGTGGCCCAACCAGTAAATAGGTTTAGGGGGCAATCACTTTTTCACACAGGGCCATGTAGGTTTGGATTTTGTTTTCCCTTAATAATAACAACCTTCATTTAAAAAACTGCATTTTGTGTTTACTTGTGTTATCTCTGACTAATATTTAAATTTGTTTTATGATCTGAAACATTTAAGTGTGACAAACATGCAAAAATCATTGAAAAATTACAGTAATAATTTAACAGCATCATGCCTCCCCAGAAACAGTGTCCCAGATTTATGCAAATATATTATTATAATAAAGTACATTGTCTGGAAAATCAATTATGAAACTGTTCATTGATAAAATAAGTCTACTTTGGATTAATCCAGCAAATGAAATACCTTACACATCAAAGTATTTAATCACTTAATTGATGCCCAAACCTTATAAAAATCCAATATTGCCATAAAGCAGTCCTGCTCGTTTATCAGCAACACTGGGCACAAGAGTAATATACCAGAGGGGCAATTTGGTTATAGACAGCAGTCAATTAATTATAGATACAAAAAAGGACAGAAATAAATACAAAGAAGAACAAAGGTTAAAGGAACCCTGCGGCTGCCTTTTCACATCTAACTCGGTGAATTAAAGTTTTTTTTTTTTTTAACCAAACCAGAGTTGGTGATTGAACAGTGGAAAGACTAACAAAGACAGTTTTGGTGAGTTTTATTTTGTTTCTGTCCAGTTTCAATTAAGTGTATTTTACGATGATCTGCAAGGTAAAATTACTCTTTTTCTCAATGGTCTGAGATGCTGATGCTCTAGTGCGACATTTAGTGGCAGTGAATATCACATACTGCTCCTTTAAGAACTATTTCATTTAATGTTTATTTGACAGGGACAGATACAGTATACATTGAGAATTGCATAGCAATTATCCAATGCAATATATCACAGCATTTATAGCTACTGCTAATTTCCAATGCCTGTCCCTAGAATGGCCTTTAAAATAATATACAAAACATGTTCACGGACGACAAAGTTAAACTATGTGGTACATTTTGCTGAAGCAGTATGACTTTGTCACAGACACGCCAGGCTCCACCTCATCTCAGCCACACCGTTCCTCCTCACCAGAATACTAATCACCTGCACCTGTGACTCTACACACACCTGGTGGCAATTAGCCACTCCTCTCCATTATAAAACTCCACTCTTCACCTCAGTCAGTGTCCGGTCTCGTTCGCTAGAAGGACAGAGCTACGCCTCCTACCTTCAGTTTACCACGGACTCTACTACGACGCTAGTCATAGTTCCCAGTCATCCAAGAGCTGCTAAACCTTCACTCGACTCCAGTCTCCTGTGGATACCAGTGTTCACCCGGCTCCGGAGTGTCTTCCGTCACCAGTGTGTGTGTATCCAGTTCCCGTCGCCTCGTGTGCAGCTATCCAGCTCCTGCACTTCACTCCCATCAGTGATCCAAGGGACGGTATCTTCTCTGCTCTTATCAGCTCTCTTATTATCTCTGTAATCAATAAACCTTCGAAATCACCTTACCTGTGTCTCCGGGTTGGTCTGTTCCGTAACAGACTTGCCAGCATAGTCATATATTTTACACACACATACATACATAAATATGTACATATATGTGTGTATATATATATATATGTACATATATGTGTGTGTGTGTATGTATATATATGGACCACCATCAGTCACCTCCTGCCAGTGATCAGATACTCTGCGGGAATAATAAGGTGGCCAAAGGAAGAGATACAGACCACAGACGTTAAGACGCGAAAGCTCCTCACCATGCATGGAGGGTTCCATCCCAAATCCAGCACCCTGAGACTGTACGCTAGCCGTAAGGAAGGCAGCCGTGGACTAGTGAGTGTGAGAGCCACTATCCAGGATGAAACATCCAAGATCCACAAGTACATCCAAGATAAGGCCCCAACAGATGACGTGCTCAGGGAATGTCTCAGGCAATGGGGAACAGAGGAGGACGTGCTGGAGGAGGGACCATCATGGGAGGACAAACCCCTACATGGGATGTACCACCGGAACATAACTGAAGTGGCTGATATCAAGAAGTCCTACCAATGGCTAGAGCGGGCTGGATTGAAGGACAGCACAGAGGCACTCATCATGGCTGCACAGGAGCAGGCCCTGAGCACCAGAGCAATAGAGGCCCAGATCTACCACACCAGACAAGACCCAAGGTGTAGGCTGTGCAAAGAGGCCCCTGAGACAATCCAGCACATAACTGCAGGGTGTAAGA
The DNA here is from genome assembly GCF_020085105.1 of Siniperca chuatsi. Taxonomy (NCBI): domain Eukaryota; kingdom Metazoa; phylum Chordata; class Actinopteri; order Centrarchiformes; family Sinipercidae; genus Siniperca; species Siniperca chuatsi. Next base: position 3,664,569 of record NC_058052.1, on the reverse strand, counting down.
TGCTGGTAGGAAAAGCATACATGGAGCGCCATAACCAAGTAGCTGGCATAGTGTACAGGAACATCTGCACGGAGTATGGACTGGAAACCCTGAGGTCAAAGTGGGAAACACCTCCAAAGGTGGTAGAGAATGACCGAGCCAAGATCCTGTGGGACTTCCAGATCCAGACTGACAGAATGGTAATGGCGAACCGGCCTGACATCGTGGTGGTTGACAAACAGCAGAGGAAAGCCGTTGTGGTTGACGTGGCGATACCAAGCGATGGCAACATCAGGAAAAAGGAACATGAGAAACTAGAGAAGTACCATGGGCTCAGAGAAGAGCTGGAGAAGGCCTGGAAGGTGAAGGCAACAGTGGTGCCCGTGGTCATCGGAGCACTCGGGGCAGTGACCCCCAAACTGGAGGAGTGGCTACAGCAGATCCCTGTAAGAACACCAGACATCTCGGTCCAGAAGAGTGCAGTACTGGGAATAGCAAAGATACTGCGCAGAACCCTCAAGCTCCCAGGCCTCTGGTAGAGGACCCGAGCTCGAAGGATGAGACCACCCGCGGAGGGTGAAGGACAAAGTTTTTATATATATACATATATGTATATACAAAAACTTTGTCCTTCCTGATGTTGCCATCACTTTGTATTGCCACGTCAACCACAACGGCTTTCCTCTGCTGTTTGTCCACCACCACGATGTCAGGCTGGTTTTTGGCCGTTGCTGTCTTCCTTGTTGCCTCTTCGAGGTTGCCATTTGCCTGTGGTATTCAAGGTACTTGTAACCATCCTCAATGTCTGCTATTGTTCCTTCTGGGAGTGAGACCCCTTCTGTGTGGACTACCTTCCCTCTCTTTGTCACCATTCGACTACACTTCTCAAGCCCGAATGACATCCCAATGTCAGAGCTGTAGATCCTGGTGGTGTGGATCAGTGAGTCGATGTCCCGCTCGCTCTTAGTGTATAGCTTGATGTCATCCATGTAGAGGAGGTGACTGATGGTGGCCCCGTTCCTGAGTCGGTATCCATAGCCAGTCTTGTTGATTATTTGGCTGAGGGGGTTCAGACCTATGCAGAACAGCAGTGGGGACAGAGCATCTCCTTGGTATATGCCACATTGGATGGATACTTGTGTAAGTGGCTTGCCATTGGCCTCAAGGGTGGTTTTCCACAGCCTCATCGAGTTTGCAATGAAATCTCTTAGAGTTCTGTTGATGTTGTACATCTCTAAGCATTCAGTTATCCATGTGTGCGGCATTGAGTCATATGCTTTCTTGTAATCAATCCAGGCAGTGCACAGGTTGGTGTGTCGGGCTCTGCAGTCTTGGGTAACTGTTCTGTCAACCAGGAGTTGGTGTTTGGCTCCTCTGGTTCCTCTGCCAATGCCCTTCTGTGCTTTGCTCATGTATTGATCCATGTGTCCACTTATCTTAGCCGCGATGATGCCTGACATGAGCTTCCATGTTGTGGAGAGACAGGTTATTGGCCGATAGTTGGATGGGACTGTACCCTTCGTGGGATCCTTCAGGATCAGGATTGTGCGCCCTTCGGTAAGCCATTCAGGGTGCGTCCCATCTCTTAGCAGCTGGTTCATGTGTGCTGCTAGGCGCTCATGGAGTGCAGTGAGCTTCTTTAGCCAGTAGGTGTGGATCCTGTCAGGGCCTGGTGCTGTCCAGTTCTTTATACCTGAGACTCTTTCTTGGATGTCTGCCGCTGTGATGGTGACTGGATTCTGTTCAGGGAGGTTGCTGTGGTCCTTTCTCAGAGCCGCCAGCCACTGTGCATCGCTGTTGTGTGATGCCTCCCTCTCCCATATACTTTTCCAGTACTGCTCCGTTTCCAGCCTTGGTGGGTCTGCTCTGCTGTTATTACCCTGCCATTGAGCGTACACTTTCGCAGGTTGAGTTGCGAACAGGCGGTTTATTCTTCTGGCTTCATTATCTCTCGTGTATCTCTTTAGGCGGCTGGCCAAGGCTTGGAGCCTTTGTTTGGCAGTTTCGAGTGTTTCAGGTATAGGCATCTGGTTGTACTTCTTGGGTACTTGCTTTCTCATTGCACCTCTCTCAGCCTCTGTCAGTTGGCTTACTTCTCTCCGGGCCTCCTTGATTTTTGCCTCCAACCTTCGTTTCCATAGTGGGTACTGTCTCTCATGGCTCCCATGGTTGCTCATGTAGCCAAGCATCTCTAGGATCACTGCTGCTGAGGCGTATATCAGCTCATTGGTTTCAGTGATGGTTGTGGTAGGGATCACTCTCAATGCTGCATTCACATCTTCTAGGAGACTTTCTGATGGTACTTCACTTAGCCGTTGTAGTTGGCGTCGGGGTTGCCTTGTATTCATCCTCGCCATGATCTTATCTTTCAGGTCAGTCGCTGCCTCGTTCAGCGTGATTTCTCTTGGGGCTTCATACCCAATCTCTGGTTGGGGAGCTGCTGGTTGCTCCCCTCTGACCTGTAGTCCTGGCTCCCCCTTGCCGTAGCATTTGTGTTGTATCTCGTCAATCTCAAGTTGTGATAGCAGTTGCCGCTTGTGGATGTTGGAACACTGAGCTACTAGTTGCTTTGCTGTAAGCCTTAATTGTGGGTTTCAAAGTAACCATTCATCCCACATCCTGTGCATGTAACCCCTCTGACTAGGGTTACTGGAGTAGTAGCATTCCAACAGAGCCTTATTATCGCATCTCGCCCATCTCCGTCTTGTTCCAGTAGCCCATTTGTCGTTTCGATGCCCTGGTTCCCCAACACCTGACGCAGACCTTGTTTGGTTGGAGACATGTGTGTGTGTGTATATATATATATATATATATATATATATATATATATATATATATATATATATATACACACACACACATAAATAAATAAATAGTTTTTTTTTAGTAATTTAGTTGTACTGGGCCTTTATGGTAAATGCAGTGTAAGATATGTTGGGAATTCTGGTTAGACAACTTTAATGTGAAATGGGGCTTACAAAAATAGGATTAAGGAGATACAATTAGGATTAAGGAGATAACACATTTTTCTTAGGTATTTGTTGCATTGCACCTCAAAGACTTAGTTCTGCTTTTTGACTTAAGGATAGCTGTTGGTGTTCATGGTTATTAGCTAAACATATGCGTCCACCATAATACTGCCACACTACAGCAGCTACAATCATCACTCCAAAGCATCCTGTTCCAGCTCACTGCCTTTCTATTCTTCCATCTGCCTGTGACATAGTTGTTTGTAAAATGTTTTGATAAATATAGCAGAGTGTGGTGCTATTTATAGAAGCCCTTGCGTGCTTTGTACCTAAGTCAGTCCTGTTGCATGGTGGAAGAGGAGATGGGTTGGAGGTGGGGCGCTTGAGGATACCATGACCCAGATGACTGAGCTGAAATGATTGGCCTCACGGCACTCAGTGTGCTTCCATACTAATGCTCCCTCTGGAACGTGGAGACACAAGATGCATGTCTCATCTGCCTTTGTTCTGTGGAGAGAAAGGTTTGGAGTACTCAGGAATGTCAATTAACTACGTAACTAAGAGCTTGTGCATCACAGCCATTAGTCTGTTTGTGAATGTGAGTGCATGAATGGACATTTAAAGCGTGCATCACAACATGCATCTGTTTAAATAATAAAAGGTCGCTACCTGCTGTTTATCTGTAGAAATTACAAAAAATATAAAGGATCTCTGTGTTATTATTTTTATATAAAACCAAGTTTGTTGAATGCAATGTGATGCATTCAGTGTCTTTCACCAAGGCAACTGCCCTGGGATAAAGATGCCACTAATGGTTTGTCTGGCGGTTTGTTTGCAGTGAATAACTTCCTTATGAAACCATTCTAACCATTCCATCATCTCTTTCTCGTTGTTTCTGTCCTTTTCTGACTCTCTCAGGATATCATGTTTCCAGCTCCATGGTTGAGGAGGGGGCGAAGTGGGAGAGTCGTCATCTTCTACAAGAAGTCTATGACAACAAGTCTAAGCTCTACTCTGAGCGTGAAAAAAACTGCACTGAACCAGGTAAGACCAGCTGAGACGTTTGGTGTGTTAAATGTAAAAGAAAACATGTCACAGGAGTGGGCAGAACTACTGACAACGAAAGCCTCAACGGTATATGACAGCTACAGTAGCTTGGAAAATAACGACATGAGGCACTGAATTTGATGAATTTACTGTTTATCAGAGTGTTGAATAATGGGAAACGTTCATTCTGAAGGACTATGAGTTAACAGTTTGAGTGAAGCATAGATGCTGTATTATGTGTAGCTCAGGGGTGTATTCCAGAAAGCAGGTTTAGTGAAAACTCTGAGTTAGTTAATACTGAGATGAGGGAAACTCTGGGTTTTCAGTTCCAGAAAGAGAGGTAACTTAAACTGTGGGGCAGTTACCATGGTAACTTAAACTCTGTGAACCTAACCTGCTCGCTGGCAGGTTTTCTTCAACAACCCCTAAGTTTCTCTCTGTCTCCTCCCTCTTACAGAGCCAGACACAGCGTTTCATTTCCTCATTATTATCTGTATTAAAGCGTATATCGGAGTGCATTAATTAGTGGAGGTTTACTGTCAAAATCTAAATCCTGGTTGGATATTAGTTTGTTACTCAGGACTATGTTAGGAGTTCCCGCTTTTATGTGCTGTAATATTACACAGCATGAGGTCGCCCTCAGCTCAGAAAAAAACTTCTGCATGTCCTTCTGTTTTTATAACACTGTGACTCTGTGCACACAAGACAGCTGTCAGTTTGTTAGAAAGTTTTTATTGCACACAATGTGTAATCTCAATCAATTTAAATTGTAAAAATCGGTATGAGACTTTAGACACGTAGAGTCAATGAATAATTATCTCTACCACTCATGATGTGATTGGTCGCACTGATGGAACATAATTCCTATAATATTGGAGATTTTATGTTAATATTTCTGAGTGAGCAGGATTGTGGTGCAGCTGCAGAATGCCGCAGAGCGAATAGGCCAGGTGCCTGCAAGGCAGGCTGCCGCCAGGCTGCCCCTCCGTGCACACAGAGCTTGTAAAAATGATTGACGCAGCCAGGACTACTTGGTTTCGGCGGCTCTGCGTAGCCCCGAGACACTCCGGCAGCAAAGAGCGGCTCTGGAGGGGGAGTGACCCTAAGCAGCAGCAGTGTGCTTACTGGGGAAAATACAGCTCACAACACGCTGTAGGCCTATCAGCACCGCCGCTGGCTGTTTGTTTTACAAACCAACTGCAAGAAAAACACAGACACAACCAGAGCTACACATAATACTATATTTGAATCAAACTGTTAATTCAAAGTCCTTCATCTGAACTGGGTTGGAAAAACAATAGACGGACAGGCGCCCAAACGAACTCCTTTGATTGGCCAAAAGTGTTCTGTGATCTCTGAACAGTGCCCGCCCCTGGCTCTACAGGTTCACAAATCAGTTTTGGTCCACATTTGGTGCAAACAATGAGATAACTTCTGTTATGAATTGGCTCTATATAAATAAAATTGAACTGAACTTGTCAGTTTTGAGCAAAAAAACTGCATTTGAGACTCAGAAGCAGATTCAAGCAGTTATAGTTATTGACTTTTGCTAGAAAAATATCCAAGAAAGAAAAACAATGTGAGAAAATATTCTACAGGTGTGAAACTCTCATTGCATGAATTCACATACTGATTTGCAGATGTGTAAATTTTGTCCATGACTTAACATTTTTTGGGTGTGTGAATATATTTTGCACCATATTCACTGCAGCAACTGTAGCAAAAATGTGAGTGTAAGTTTCTTAATTTGTGATTCATAGCATAAGATTTGTGCACCTGCAATGAGGAATTTGAGAAGGTGCAGCTGTTGTGTTGTTTGTGGGAGAGAAAAAGAATTCTACAAGTCTACAACACCTAAAGTATTTTTTATCTGTGACTTCAAATTTACTGATACACATGTGTGACTATTTTTTACTACAGATTCCACCGTCACAGGTGCTCAGTTGTTTTGCTCCAATAATACCTTCATACGCTGGCAGGGTTACTGATGCTGCCAAAGACAGTAGATTCAGATTTATTTGATTCCATTTGAACAATTATATATAAAGAGGCCTTATCTTGTAGACCCAGAGTTAAAATCTAGTTTTAAGGCCTTTGTTATTTTAGTATATATTTTATACTTGCATGGTTCATTTTACATATTAAATTTGTGCTTAATCAAGTTACCACAAGCAAGTTACTAATTACTAATACACAATGCACAGAGAGGGAGAAACAGTTGGCTAAGAAGGGGCCCACAGTTTATTTTTGCCCCTTAGTGGGTTTGTCTGTTCCTGGTCTGTGGTGTTATGACAATTTTAGTGCATCAGGCCAATGCTGGGCTTTGCTTTTTGGGACAGTGAAGGCAAATTGTTTGGAACAATCTTACTGGACATCCAAATAAGATTTTATACAGCTGACTGGAAGAGTGTGCTGTCGCTACTTTGTGAGGTTACAAATAAACAAATGTGAAAAACAACTCGGCAACACTAGCCGAACTAGCACAAGAATCTTCTTGATTTCACCAATGCTTTTCAGTGCAGGGGCTTCAATCAGGATGTTTCAGTCGAATGAGGCCCTACGCTGAAATGCGACATTCATGTCCCCCTCAGGATGAATTTTAATAATTTTAGTAATTCATTAACTAAGATGGTGAACATGGTAAACCTTATCTGCTACTTACTTACCTACTTTTTGGACTCAGCACCTAGATGTGCATGTGTTTTACACACTGAAACCTTATCTGCTAAACGTCAGCATGTTAGCATTGTCATCATGTCAGTTCAAAGCACAGCTGTGTCTAAGCACAGCCACACAGAGCTGCTAGGGCTGTAGACTCTTAAGGCTTGTCTATTGGTGACTCTCCTGGCTTCATCAGAATCAGAAATACTTTATTGATCCCAGAGGGGAAACTCTTGTTACAGCAGCTCACTATCACATCAGCGCACGCAGGAATAGAAGTACTAAGTAAAAGATATAATATACTATAATACAGGTCAGAAAATAAATTAAGTACCAAGTGGGTATAAGTATAAAATAAGTGTGAAGTACAAAGTGGGTTTACCGCTTGATGATAATAATACAGTATAAAGTAATAGTGCATGAACTGTCAAGTTAAGTGTAGCTATTAAGATTATAATGAGACGGAGGATATTGCACAGCAGTAATAGAGGTATGAATAAATATCAATAAATAGGGAATTTTAAACCGAAAAGTATATTGCACAGGAGTATAAACACAGAATATTGCACAATTATTAAGTAATGCAGAGATGTAATGATCAATGTTTATTATAATGACTTAGGGTCATACAGACTACCCTTAAAGGGAGGAGTTAAAGAGTTTGATGGCCACAGGCAGGAATGACTTCCTGTGGCGCTTTTTTTGGGGGGGGGGAAGTCTTCCGCTGAAGGTACTCCTTTGTTTGACCAGCACGTCATGGAGTGGGTGGGAGACACCCACTCCATGTAGTTTGGCCAGCATCCTCCTCTCTGACACCACCGCCAGAGAGTCCAGCTCCACCCCCACAATGTCACTGGCCTTACGGATGAGTTTGTTGAGTCTGTTAGCGTCCGCTACCCTCAACCTGCTGCCCCAGCATGCAACAGCATACAGGATAGCACTGGCCACCACAGACTCATAAAACATCTTCAGCATTGCCCGGCAGATTTTGAAGGACCTCAGCCTCCTCAGAAAATACAGGCGGTTCTGGCTCTTCCTGTAAAGAGCTTGAGTGTTCTTAGCCCAGTCCAGTTTATTGTCCATGTGTACTTTCAGGTACTTGTGTTGCTGACCGCACTGTCCAACACACAGTGCTGCAGGCACACATGCTGTGGTTTGCCAGTCAGGTAGTCCACAATCCAGGACACGAGGGGGCATCCACCTGCATCGCTGCCAGCTTCTCACCCGGCAGGGCTGGCCGGATGATGTTGAAAGCACTGGAGAAGTCAAAAAACATGATCCTCACCGTGCTTGCTGGCTTGTCCAGGTGGGTGTGGATGCGGTTCAGCAGGAAGATGATGGCATCCTCAACTCCCAGCCGGGGCTGGTAGGCAAACTGAAGGGGGTCCAGGAGGGGTCTGACCATGGGCCGCAGCTATTCCAGCACCAGTCTCTCCAGGGTCTTCATTAAGTGGGAGGTCAGTCTGTAGTCCTTGGAGCCACTGGGACGCGGCGTCTTCAGCACAGGAACGAGGCAAGATGTCTTCTACAGAACAGGGACCCTTTGAAGACTCATCTTTCATAATGTAGTAGTGGTTATTAAATTGATTGGGTTAGGATCCTGTGTGATGATAGAAATATCATGTGTCCAGCAGAAGAAAACACTGTGACACATGAGGTGAGGAGCTGGAGACAAACACAGAGAGAGAGAGAAAGTGAGGAGGATGTTGACATTAAGATGAAAGCTGATGAAAAACACAAATTTCTCCCAGGTAGAAATCCTCTCTGCTCTCCTTGAGACTGAATACTGCCAGTGTCACTGTATGTGTATCTGCTAGTCTCTTCCACGGTGTGTACCAAAAGCTCTCATGCCATATGTTTGTTTTCTCTGTGGGCTTGTTGGTGTGTGTGTGGCTGTGTGTCTTCGTGTGTTTTCCCTGTGGGGCGGAGTGCGTGAGTGTTTTCCATGTGGAATCCTGGGGCTTTACAAGGCTGACGTCCTGCCAAGCATTCTCTTGATCTCACTGTAAACACACTGCCCCCATCTAATGCACACAATGGTCCTGTCTGCAGTTTGGGGATGCAGAGACATTACATTCTGCAGTCTGACTAAATTTGTACAGACGAGTTAAATTTAGACAGCACACAGTTTGACTGTTTCTGTTTAATTACACTTTGTCTCCTGAAACACTAATTACCTTAATAGGGATTATTCCTGCTTTCCTGCTCTAAAAAAAGGGGCCTTCACAATGTGCTCCTTACACCTCACACTCAAGGGGAAAAATGTGCGTGGCATAACACGAATCAGACTATGAAATTGTTTGTTTTCTTCATTCTAGTTGTGAATATGCAAAAAGGTGAGGTTTCACTGCCTTTTTCATGTCTAGGCCACATTTGGTCCAGGTCCAGGTCCAGATCAAAAACTTTGAACTTCTGACGGTCTGCGTTGGCTTAAACCCCGGAATTGCCGCTTGCGGCTATATTTCTTTGTGTCATTTTTTTTCCCTTTACAGATACAATCAACAGTTAAATTTCAAGAAAGAGCATTCTTATCATCCACAAAGCCAGAAAAGATACTGCGCACACACACACACAGACATCTGGAATGTACACACACTGAGGCGATACATCCACGTGCATCTTTGTGAATTGTGATGTGGTAACATGTACATGAACATATCCATCTAAACAAATATTTATGTGGAGCATCTATGCCTTATTCTTCTCAAAATAAGTGAAAATTTCAGGCAGTGTGGTTAATTGGATTTGCTTTACTTGTTTAACTTCCTGCAAGATTAGACTCAAAACCAAATGACAATGTCTTGAAATAAAGATTAGCCCTTGTTGAATGATATTGCTAGTTTCAGGTTGAATTACTGGACAAACAAGTCAAATTAATTCACCCTCCTCCCAAAGAAAACATCTAAAATGGAGGATACTGGCAGTTTTTTCAGTAAAAAGTCTTTTCCTTTGTAAGAGAGATAAGGATGCAATTCTATTGCAGTTGTTGAGCTTTCACGGCAGTAGTTTGGGGGCAATAGCCTAGGTCCTATTTTTAGTGTTGTTCGCTTGACAGCCCTGCTGCAAATATGCAACAATGGAGCTCGGACACGTGACTGCAAATTCCCCAAAATAATGTTTTTCCTTCTGCTGTTGGCTCAGGCCAGCTGGGATCTGTGTGGCTACTTCAAGTGAGCAAATCAATTGAACTGTACTGAGCTGGATTCAGCTTAATAGAAATTATGTTTGTGGAAGATACACATGCATTATGAGGTATGCTGCATATTAATGGTTGATCATCATCTGACCAGGCTAATGGCTTACACGCAAAGTGTCCTTTAGACTGTCAAACTGTTTGAACATTGCTCTTTTTCCTATAGTTGATCCTCTAGCACCACAGAATCTGAGGGTCACAGATTTCATCGTCACCGGTCACTCATTGTCGTTCCTGTGCAGTAACGCATCTACCTGGAATTCACTCACTCGTTCACTAATATACGGCAGCTAAAAGGTTGGGTAACAATAACTCAATTCCTTTAATAATAATAATAATAATAATAATAATAATCCTTTAGTAAACATCCAGGTGAAAGTTTAAATGTTTAACAGTCTACATTAATCCTGCACTCATGCCTACCGATAGCCTATAACCACGAAAGATAGCCAACTGAAAGTAACATTAATGTTACATCCACAGCTTTTAATGTAATATTAGCTTACCTTTTCATTAATGTCGGTGTGTTGATCTGCATGTTATTGTGGTTCATCCCGGTTGTTGTGTTGCCGCTTCTTGTCTAAGTTTTAGTGGGATTGCAAGGATTTTCTTTCTTCCAAAAACTGGTAACACTAGCTAACATTACTGGCAGAGACATAACATTACTGAAATGCAAGATGTTGCTCATTAGTGCAACAGGTTGAGCAGCTAAATAAACTTCTGAAAAAGTTTTAGGTGGAGGAGGATACTGCTTTACCAGTCAGGAGCAGCCAATGTGTGATTCCACAGATGCATGCAGATCGTTGAATAAGTCTTTGTAGTGGAGAGGTGAGGAGAAGTTGGCTGGCAGAGAGGGCAGAGGGGCGATGGTGGATGGCAGAGCCAGGCCAGGCTGGATGGACAGCATGGGCAGGCTGGAGTTACCTTGGAGTTTAGCAGGCAGGCAAACAAGCAGAGAGGCAGGCATGAGATGGGAGATGATCCTGAGGCACAAGGGAAATATAGTTAGAGACAGGCTAGGAATCAAGACAAATAATTAATCACAAAGCAAGAGGCCTGGAAGCTGGATGGCTGGACAGTGGCGGAGCAGGAGACCTAAGGCGGACGGCCTGGGTGCTGGACAGGGGTGGAGCAGGAGACCTCAGGAGGACGGCCCTGAATAAGTATCCGGCATCTGAAGTTCAGGACTCGAGGCTGGCGGCTGGAGAGCAGAGCAGGAGCAGCTGGACAGCTGGGAGACAGGCAGGTGAGCAGGTGGAGCCAGGGAAACAGGAGGCTGCTACAGCTCAGGCTCAGCAGATTGCTCCAGCACAGGAACAGGACACCGCTGCAGCTTTGGAACTGGTGTTGGCCAGGCCGCTGACTGGGAACCAGGAGCAGGAGTCAGCCGGGCCGCCAACTGGGATCCAGGAGCTGGAAGCAGCTCTGTAGGACAGAGCAGCGAAGAGGCAGAGGTTCTGGAAGTTGAGACTCTGTGGCGCTGAACAGCTGAGCCAGCCAACAGTGTCGGGAGCCTTCTTCTTTGGCCTACACAGGATACTGTGGAAATGGCCAGGCTGGATGTCAGGGTGGCTCCTCGAGCAGTTCATTAAGGCTTGAAGGATTCAGAGAAGGAAGGCATTGGAGTTACTGGTTCATGACAGGCAGGCTACAGGCTCACTAACTCAAGCCTAATCAAGTGTAGCACAGGTTGGTTGATAGCAGACTGGAAAACCAGCTGGAGGCTCTCAGACTGGGGTACAGGCTGATTGCTAGCATGCTGGTGGCTAGCATGCTGGTGCATGGGCCAAAGGCTAACAGACTGGTGGTAGACTGTAAGCTAGCTAGCTGGCTGGAGACTAGAAAGCTATCAGACTTGGGCTGAAAACTAGGAACCTGGGGCTGAGGCTTGAGCTGATAGCTGGGAACCTGGGGCTGGGGCTTTGGTGCAGAGGAGGCTGGAGTGACAGGCTCAAGAGGAACAGGACAAGGAGGAGAGTATATAACATTTCCACCGGGAGTGTGCCACCATCTGGGCAAATCCTGCTTCGCTGCCAGAAGCAAGGAAGGTGCCTCAGGAAATCTGGGTATTCATAAAAAACATCCTGTTTCACTCCAAGCCAGGAAAAAAGGCAAACAGGGCCAGTGGCAGTCTGTGTCTGCTGAGTCCATGTTTGGCCAGATCATTCTGTTAGTGTTGCAGGTTGGACCCAAGCGCAGGACACAGACACGGGGAGATAAGGTGAGGTAAAAGAGGCATATAGTTTCTCTTTGTGTTTTGGGACCCGCTAACTGCTAGCCTGTTGACTCACCCACCTCTCTATTTCTCCCATCTAGGAAATCAGTACACCTGCTTCTATTCCTTTCCCTGTGTCTCCCTTTCATACACACACCAGGTTAGGACTAGTATTAGATAATCAGCACTTAACCCCTAGACGTAGTCCATAACAATGAACACTTTTGTTTGTGATAAGGTGTCTCAAAAACACATTGCCAGTCATAGTAGTCATAGTCCCCAGAGAATCCCTGTTTGTGGTGACCATCACCATCAGGCCAAAACTTTCACTTTTGTCTTACAAATCAAAATCTGATGACCATACTGCCATGAAAGTTGCAGAACAGTATCGCTCTTCTGAGGATGAACCCTTTCTATTTTGGATTCTCCATGAGCTTACCTTATGCACCACCCTCAGGCCAAAGAGTCAGTAGCTGTAGCAACTGTCCACTGTAGCAACATCATATCACCTCCAAATGAAAGTGTTTTTTGGGAGAATATCCATATGCAATTTTAGCATACAATATACAAAATATGTTAGCAAGGCACAAAAATAAATCATGAGTACCATCATACCCAGAAATTCGAGGTGAGTTGTTTTGTACATCTGGTCATCACCTGGACCAGCTCAGCCCTTCAGCCCTGCCTCCTGGGTGGCCGCCTGACCTACTCTGCTCTTGTCCTGTCCTGCCCCCGGGCTGTCCGCCTGAGGTTCCCAGCCCGCCTGACATCTTCCGCTTGGCCTTAAATCTGAATCCACAACATGTAATAAGATTACCTCCAGATTGCCTCTCTATGATAGTCCCCGACTGCCTTCCTCCACATATCCCCAAGGCACTCCAGGTCACTAATTAGCTCAAACACTTTGTCAGACATTGTGTCTGCTAGGTCCATTATGGTCAGATCGTCCTGTCATGATTAGTCAAGCCAGGAATGCCAGTGAACAAGACCCAAATGCAGACTAGCAGGTAGAGCTGGTGCAGATCAGTAGTTTATTACCAAAAAAGGCTAAGACTAAAGGCAGGCCAAAAACAACTCTCAGCAGATAAGCAGTAACAGAAAAACAAGTCCAACGATGAGCAGGCAAAATCCCCAGACAGGCAAGGTACAAGAGAAAACAAAGCATCCAGAACTCACAGGTACATGAAACCAGGGTGCTTGACAGAGCTACAACAATGCTCTGACACAGAACAAACAAAAAACACAGACTAAATACACTCAGGTAGGGGAGACAATGAGACACAGGTGGAATCAATTGACACAGGTGAAAATAGAGTATTACAAAATAAAACAGAAAATAACAGGACAAAAACCCAAAACCATGACAAAAAATTACTCATTCTGAAGGTTGTCATTAATTTGTGGTTGGGAGAACAGCGATTTATAATACTTTTCGAAACACTTGGATTTTTCCTAGACTTGTCTCAGTCTCTTCTGAGTCAGGATTTCTAATCTTGTGTATAGTATTGTCAGCTTGTTTTCGTAGTTTGTAAGATAAAAGTTTCAAAGATTTTCCACCAGCTTCATAATAACGTTGTTTTGTAAATAAGAACTTTCTTTGTATTTCTTGTGTGTTGCTTATCTTATCTTTGTTTATCTTCTTACTGATACCTTTGGAATCTAATTTTCCACTAGAGGAGTCCAGTCTTGGATTTAGACATACATTAAAGTCTCCTCCACAAATTAAAATCCCATGGTTTTTGTTTATTATTATTATTATTTCAAATATTTGTCTATAAAAAAGACCTGTCGCTACCTGGGGGAACATATACGTTAAGAAGACTCACTGAGGTTCCTTCCACTCTCCCAATCATCAACACAAATCTGCCTTGTTTGTCCTTGAGTTCTGATATGTGTTAATAATTTACAACACTTGATAACAGTATGGCTACTCCCCCTCCAGCGTCTTGATTTGTAGGAAGATGAATATACATGTTTAAAGCCCATTTTGTTTAGTTTGGTATGTTCAGTGTCACTAAGATGGGATTCTTGGGAAAGATGGGAAAGCTATTTGAATTTTATCCTTCTTTAATTTTGACACAATCTTCCCCCTCTTAAACGTATTGAGTACCCCTTTAACATTAAAAGAAGCTACTCTTATAGGTCTACTTTGCATTTAAATGACTGATCACCATTCTCAAATCATAAACTTGAAAAGCTTTCCCCTCTCCTGTAGGAACTGACAGAGAGTAAACAACAATTGAACCCTGAACAAAAGGAACATAATAAGAGAATGAAATATTTAACAGTAATACTTAGTGTGACTTCCAATATAGAGAAAGCCCCTCTCCCGGCACCAACAGAGGGGGCCCTTGCTGAAGATGACCAGAAACTCCCGACATGTCCCTATTATTGTCATATTAAGTGTATCTACCAGGTTAAGGTTAAGATTGAGAAGAGGAAAGCTAGTAAAAAAAAAAATCTGTTAACCAGTGGGGCTTTAGACTTTAGACCTTTATTTCCCAGTCATTACTATTAGTGCTGTGTCCTGCTGCAGTTTCGCCTCATCTCTCAAATGTCAAATGCTTTGTAAATTCTTTTAAGATCACATGAGAAAACGTTGCCTTGACTTGCAGCACGCCATGATAAACAACATGTGTACTGCAGGTTTTTCTAACATGCAGCTAATTATCTGCTAAATGGGACTATTTTCTCTTTTTCCATTACTGCACACTAAGGCAAATTGAGAGTCTATTTGGTGACAGTTCTGGCAGAACAGAGGCAGCTGAAAATTGTTAAAACCAGATTTCATTTAGAGCCTTAGAGTTACAGGGAGGGAACTTGTCATAAGCAATAATAGAAATGGGAAACAACAGGAAATACTACAGTTTGCACTGTTAGATCTTGCAAAATGAAAGTACTGGATGGAACAAAAATTTTTTGGGGAAAAAGAATGTACTCAGTAAATTTGTATATTTGTATACATTTATTTGTTATATTTTTTGCCACGCAAATGGTGTGGCTCAAGGAATGGTAGTGTTGGTTGGTTGGTCCACCACTTTGGTCCAGACTGAAATATATCAACTATTGAGTTGACTCAATATTTGACTGTCCATTCAAATCCATTCAATAGTTGACTGTTCATCTAGTGCCTTCAGCAAGTTGAAGTTTTTTGGTTCAGAGTGAAATAGCTCACAAACTATTGAATGGATTGCCATGAAATAACACACATTCATGTTCCCCACAGGATGAATTGTAATAACTTTTGTAATCTCCTGACTTTTCATCTTGATCCCGGTTTCCCCCAGCCCACATGTCGAAGTGTTCTTGGGCAAGACACTGAACTCCAAATTGCTCCCAAGGGCTGTGCCTTTGGTGTGTGAGTGTGTGTAAATGATTTACTTTCTTTGAACTGATGGCACCTGCCATCAGTGTATGAATGTGTATGAATGGGGTGAATGTGATATGTAGTTGAAGCGCTTTGAGTAGTCGCTATATAAGCATTTACCATGTATATATGCTATATATTTACTGATCCCCATTAGAAGGTAGTGTCCATGGCATGCACACTACTTTCTGCTAATTGTCCCACAATACAATCCATCAGAGATGTTAAGATTAAGAAGTCATGCAACGCTGCACCTGATGAATCAAAATGACATGATTTATAAAGAGTTTAACATCTTAATTTACTGTTCACCATAGAGTAGATTACTGAGTCTCTGTTATGTAGGGAGTAGTGAATGAATGAATGAGGGAGAGATTAAGGATTAGCATTTAGCTCAAAACATTACTGTTGGCTGTAGACAGACAAAACATCATGAGGTTACTAAAATGATTAGGAATAGTCTAATCTATTCCTAATAGTTGAATAATAAACCAGGAATACCTATATGAAATTTCATATCAGTTGTTCTGTTAGCTATCATGATATCTTGTTCTGGATAAAAGTTTTGGATAGATGGTCACCAGTTACCATCCTAAAGCTCTGCAGCCAGTGGAAAGACCAATTAAAATTGTATGCCCTTCAGTTGTTTATCTTTGACAACCAGTGTTGAATTGATCAATTCTAGAATAATCATGTCATACTGCAACATATCTATCATATCAGAGGTGGACAATGCTGACTGGATCCGATGTGATTTTTAATTAAAGGCAAATTTATGTAGCAACATCTATAACCACATTCTTTAAGATAGAAACCTCTGCAATCAGATTTATTTATACATGATAGTCCGTCCCTGGTCCAGGCCAGCTGTTGCTGTTGTCTGACCTGTGGTGCTTGGTAGGGCAGGAGAACAAACAGGTTGTGAAAGGCAGGCAGGTCATGTATCCCCGTGTGTGGAGCCTTGGAGATCCATCCCCGAACACAGACTGTGGGTGGAGGCAGGAGAGAGGATATGAAGCCAGCTCCGTGTAGGGAAGGAAGTGTGTGTGCTGATGTGGGGTTACATGTGTTCGCCCTCATATGAGTGTGTGTGTAAGTGTACCTCTGTGTGTGTGTGTGAGTGATTATATGAGTATGTTTACTAAGCCATCCCCTCGTTACCTACGGTCCATCTGTCACTTCAAGGAAGCTCACTAGGCATATCAGAAACTGCGGGCCAGCTGGGAGAGTGTGTGTGCATGTGTGCTTGTTTATGTGGCTGTATGTGTTAGGGGGGTGGAGGGGGAGAGGAAGTGATCTCTGTCACTTCATATTGCATAATTTCCTGTTAAGGAATCCCACCAGCACAAAATAATCCAAAGTCTGAGACAGGAAAGGAAATAAACATTATCAAGGAGAACAAAATTGACTAATTTTGTGTTATACAATCAAAACAGTTGCTTTCCCCAAGTTAACCCTTAACAATGGATCCATTGATGTTATGCACTTTGGAGCTCAGGTGTGCTGTGTAATACGGGTTTGTTGAGTTCTTACACTGCGGATTAGCTGAGCTGATTTTCTCATTTAACTCCAAAATATTACCACTGATTAGGTGGGTGTAAGTAAGCTAGTAAGTAGCACTAATCACCTTTTCAAAAAATACATTTTTAAAAGTTTGAACAAATTCAAACTAACAAGTAATTTGTTTGTATTAATTCAAACACAAACTACACAGGCTAATTGGATACAGTAGTGTTGAATTAGAGCCAGTTTCTGTGTCCGGAGATCTGGTCGCCGAAGCCCCTGCCTTCGACTGCCGCCCAGATCTCTCTGCACCGGCCCCTTACGGATCCTCCTGCGGGTGGTGGGTCCACGGGAGGACGGCCCCACGCCGCTCCTTCGGGCTGTGCCCGGCCGGGCCCCGTGGGGAAAGGCCCGCCACCAGGCGCGCCGCCGGGCACCCACCCCAGGCCTGGCTCCAGGGTGGGCCCCGGTAGCGCCAATCCGGCGACGTAACTGGCCTTGATTTTAAATAATCCATAAGGGTCTTCTGAACCACTCTTGGTCTGACCCGTCACCCTGGACCTGTTTGCCATGGGTGACCCTACCAGGGGCATACAGCCCCAGGCAACATAGCTCCCAGGGTCATTCGGGTACTCAAACCCCTCCACCACGTTAAGGTGGCGGTTCTCCTGCCCTCACCTATGGTCATGAGCTTTGGGTAGTGACCGAAAGGACAAGATCGCGGATACAAGCAGCCGAAATGGGCTTCCTCCGCCGAGTGGCTGGGCGCTCCCTTAGAGATAGGGTGAGGAGCTCAGTCACACGGGGAGCTCGAGTAGAGCCGCTGCTCCTCCACGCCGAGAGGAGCCAGCTGAGGTGGCTAGGGCATCTGATCCGGATGCCTCCTGGACGCCTCCCTCGGGAGGTGTTCTGGGCATGTCCCACCGGGAGGCGGCCCCGGGGAAGACCCAGGACACGCTGGAGGGACTATGTCTCTCGGCTGGCCTGGGAACGCCTCGGGATCCCCCCGGAGGAGCTGGAGGAAGTGTCTGGGGCGAAGGAAGTCTGGGAGTCCCTGCTTAGACTGCTGCCCCCGCGACCCGGCCCCGGATAAGCGGAAGAAGATGGATGGATGGATGGATGGATGGAGTGTTGAATTAATATTGTTCCATTCATTTGTGGTGTCGCTGTTCACTCACTTCATAAGTTAATGATACTTAGAGTTAAGATTGTTAAGAGTTAAGAAAGTTTAATTTGCAGCAAACAGCCTTACCCTTATCCATGATTTGTACATCTATTGAGTCAAATTCAAAATGTTTCCACTGTTTCACTTTACTTAGCACATAGTTTGGTGTCATTATTAACAGTTCAGCACAGCTAGCTAGTTTACTTCATTTTGCATTAGCAAATAGACCAACAATAGCTTAGTATACTGATAGAGCAACAAGGCATGCAATGGGTAAGACAGTTCATTTTATGAACGCCCTCACTGGAGTATAAGGCATTGTTGCGCTTATACACGGTGCATTTTTAACTGAATAACAGTTTTAACAGTATATATAACAAAATAAAAGTTCTACCTAATAGCTTTTGGAGCTTTCATTTGCATCTAGCGGTCTTCATTAAGAGAATGTAGCTAGCTCAGGTGTCATTACATGACTTAAGTGTATAGCTTCAGTCATGTGAAAACAGGTGGTGAAGACCAGTGATTGACGCCATTACCACAGCTGATATATATATATATATATATATTCCACGCTTAAGTCAAGTGAGACGGCAGTTGTAAGCTCCGAAAGCTAGTAAATGGACCCTTGAGCTTAGATGTTTTATACATATTACATAAATAACTGCACGGTAAAATTGTGATCACAGTTATTATTTGATGAATGGAGCAACCCTCTGTATTAGATTCAATAATGCCAAGTGGGAATCATACGGTTCTGGCAATTCTATCAAAATTAAGTTTTTGACATATTTCTAATCTTTAAATATTACAATACTTTCTGTTGTGTTTTTATGTGGGAACATTATGTAGTTTGTGTCAAGTACTCACTCAGAATGAAGAATCTTTTCAGCTCCTTTAGGTTTGGTCAGCTTGGATTCACAGCAGTTACAATATATTCCAGCAGTGACCAAGATACACTGTGGAAAAAGTATCAAAACATTCATAGAAACCTCTCAAGCCACTCCTGCAGCATAATCTGCTTCTCCACTGTTTTTGTGAAAACTCAGCCAGCTGGCGAACCACTGATTGTTTGGTACATACTGAACTTACAGAGAAGTACACTACTGTGTGACCAAAATGCACTGCATCTGGTGGAACTTGGGAGCTTTGAGGAGGGTAATAGTGCAACATGGAAGCAGTGTATTTAGCCATATTTTGGTATAAATGACTGCTTGGAACATAGTGAGTATACCCAGCATGTAGTGGGTGAGTGTGCAATCCTCAAAGGACAGATTTCATTGAAGTATCACTCTAAAAAGAAAACACAAAATACTTTTGCCTGCTGGGATGTCAGAGCTCACCTTGATGCTCAGAACTATACTCCTTCCAGACAGAATATATAGTGTGTTATCATTTTGAACACTAACAGATTGTTGCTTTATCCATGTTGGGCGTTGTTGAGTGTCATGAATGTGTGTGTGTGTGCTTGAATCTGCCACCTACTGCTGTCTCTTCTGTGTGCAGTAGGAAGTCAAACCACACTCTGCATAATGGTGTAATATTATGCATAGTCTGCCACTGCACTTACCAGAACCTGGTTTGGAGCTTGGCTCTCTGCTTCACCTTTTGCTGAGCCAGGCTGTACAGCAAAAAGAGGTGTGAAAGTGTTAGGGAAATGTTAAGTGAGCTTTTATGTATGGCTGTGAATTTGTGTGTGTGCATTAGCCTATACAGTACATGCTTACCTTCTATTCCATCTGACCTTGTCGCTCTTCAGCCTCATGGTGCCTGCAGTTTTCAGTGACAGTCATGTCAGCACAGTCCTTTTCCATGGATATGAAATAACAGCAAAGGCAAGGAAACAATTTAAAGACTGATACTAATTTCTAGGACTTATTGGGTACATCATACAAAAGCACAAATGTAAATGTTCTATGTTGACTGTTGTTTTGTTTAAAAATCTAAAAATGTATTACATTTATTGGGCTTATATAATAACTTGTTTTAGACTCAAAACACAAAGTTTAGGTCTTGGACTTGAATTGGGACTTGACTTGATGGTCTTGAATTGGGGCATGACTTGGGACTTGTTGGTCTTGGCTTAAAGACTTGCTTGGGACTTGTTGGTCTTTACTTAGGACTTGACTTGGGACTTGTTGATGTTGAATTGGGACTGACTTGGGACTTGACAAGATCTTTTCAAAGAATAAGCCGAATTATCAAACACAGTACAAAAGTATTGACGTAGGGCTGCACCAAATATAATTTTTTTTATCGATTAATCTAGCAATTATTTCTTACAACTAATTTATCGATTATTCTAAAGATTATTTTTTATTACTCGATTAATATAACAATTAATTTACCACAAATAAATATCAAAACTTGTCTTATTAATATTTAATTATTTTATTCAATCATTTTCTCTTAAAAACAAACAAATGTAACAAGAAACACAGAATGCACTGCAGGGCATTATTACCGTATTTCCTATATCACCATTTTAATTCTATTCTTCACCTTATTTTAGTGTTTACTCACAAATTACTTTAATCTGCTCACCTTGCTTTTCCCTTCAGTTCTCTTTTACCCGTACACATGCACACACCTACACTTCCACACACTGGCTTGTCCCGCCTCGCCTCTTTCTGCTTCTGTGTCTGCTCTTTTGACTTTCTTCACCCAAAAAAAAAAAAAAAAAAAAAAAACAACTTGTGTTTTTCACTCACAATTCCATTTTCACAGCAGCAGGTAACCTGCGGCGTATGGAGGAGGCTTGTTGTTAACGTGGTAGCCTATCGAAACCAACATGGTACCTAATGACATTGGCACCAACATGTGCATTTACAGGTTTTTACAAAACAACGGCATAAATAGGCCTACATTAAAAAGGAGACTCTCTCTCTCTGTTTCTTTCTCTACATAGCATATGTGACTGTTAGTAGACCGTACGAGAGGGGTAGAGGGAGGGGAGATTGTGGGTGAGGTTTATAGGCTGTAGCTTGTTCTCCCGGGGAATCCATGCTTTGACCGGGTGCAGCCATATTTCATTGCGACGCCCCGCGCACGATATGCAAATCAATTTATTTCCGTAATCGATGACATTGATTATGTCAATGAATCGCCCCAGCCCTATATTGAGGTATGATAATTTGTTGACACCAAATTCATTGTATTAAACATCAATTTCAGTATGCAATATATAATCTTGGATACATATTGGATCCCATACTGTAATACTATGTGTGGTATTTATTCAGTTTGGGAAATCTCACTAGAAAGCATTAGCTCAAGTTGGCTGGCTGACTCAACAGTGACTAGAAATCATCTCTGTTGCTGAGGTTGTTACTAAGGGTAGGCCTACTTGCTGGAGTAGTAAACTAGGTTTCATTACATAGGAGTCTACTGATGTGAGTTATTTGTCCAGTATTTGTCTGCTGCTAACAATAGCATGCTTGGCTAACTTATACATGTCTTCTACATGTATCATCAACTAGTGAGAATGCTGACTTTTTGCCTGGGACCTATTAGCTTTAGCATGTATTTTTTCAATTCAATTAAATTATATTTGTATAGCACCAATTCATAACAGAAGTTATCTCATTGCACTTTTCATATAGAGCAGGTCTAGACCGTACTCTTTATAATATTATTTACAGAGACCCAACAATTCCCACCAAGGAACTCCCTTTTAACAGGCAGAAACCTTGAGCAGAACCTAGGCACTGGGTGGACGGCCATCTGTCTCGGTGGGGGGAGAAGGGAGAGAGAGAGCGAGAGACTTTTACATTGTGTACAGGGGACAAAATGTATGATCTGGTTAAATCAGTGTATTTGGAAAATAGTGCTGTAAAAATTAGAGACAAACTAATTGAATCCCACACCCAGAGAAGAAGTGTTCGTCAGGGCTGCAACTTACGCTGACTTTAATTTGCTGCACTAACTTTAATGTGTATATAAATTAACTTACTGTACAGTTGGATCAGTGTGCTGCTCCTGGCCTCTCCAGCCTGTGTTTTACACTGATGACCTTGTTCTACTGTTTCCTACTGAACAAGGACTACAGCAACAGCTGGACATACGTAGAAAAGTACTGTCAGAACTGGGCTTATGAAGAAAACTAATGTCATGATTTTTCAAAAATGCCCCAGATGCCAGGAGAGCAAATACCAGTTTACCATTAATAATCATATCATTGAACATAGTATGAGTTATACTTACCTTGGTATAACCATAACAGCATCAGGGAGTTTCAACATGGCAGTGAATGCACTAAAAGAAAAAGCTCAAAGAGCTCTAAATTAAGAGAAAGTTTTATAATTTTCAAATTCCAATTAAAATTTGTCTTAAAATATTTGATAGTGTCATCCAGCCCATTGCGCTATATGGTAGTGAAGTATGGGATCCACTCAGTCATCATAGCTATACTGTTTGGGACAAACATCCAACAGAATCTTTACATGCAGAATTCTGCAGATACACATACACAGAAAAAAAACAACAAATGCATGTAGAGCAGATTGCACATACCCACTGATAACATTCAAAACAGAGCTCTCAAAATTTTTAATCACCTTAAACCAGTCTCACAACAGCACTGCTTTCCAAACACCATTCAGAGTAAATCAAATTATAACGCAATGTAAAGGAAGCATATATAAGGTGAATAGAATTGGTCCAAGCAAAGAACCTTGTGGAACTCTGTGCCTAACTTTGGTGTGCTTGGAGGATACATCATACAAACTGATATCGATCTGATAAATAGGACTTAAACCAGCTTAGTGCAGTTCCTTTAATGCCAATTAAATGTTCTAGTCTCTGTAATAGGATGTGATGGTCAGTGGTGTTGAATGCAGCACTATCATCTAACAAGTCAAGTACAGAGACAAGTCCTTTGTCTGATGCAATTAAAAGGTCATTTGTAATTTTCACGAGTGCGGTCTCTGATAAAAATAATTGAACTTCTCTGAAAGTTGGCCTCTGAGACATAAACAGGCCTTTCTAGAGAACATGTCATACTGATGCTGACAAAGAGCAATACCCTGTTAGCAAGCACTGTTCTTTATGTAAAGAAATTAATATGATGTCAGATCACCATATTTTGTATTAACCCCCTGGGGTCACCGAATGCGTCGGTGCGTTTACTCGATGTTTACTTGATGTTTCTATTAATATCTCCGCGATAATACAGCACAGAAACATGGTTCAGATATTGTCGCAATCTGTAGACTCTCTGCTTCCTAGTCATTATTCTCGCTAGATCGTTCGTGACTCACACACCGAGCTAGGAGGCAGAGAAGAGAGGTCTCGTCTGTCTCTCACTGTACGTAATTGGTGGGTTCGTGTGTCCAAATTGACTGTCCATTAGTAAAGATTTACTCTGTATAAAAGTTCTTCTTTCTGTAAAAGTGAGCTTCACTTACAAATAGTATAGATCATAGGTTTTCAAAGTCTGAGACACTGGGCCTCCCGTCAGAATAAAAAGGCGTCCCCTCACCCCCACTTATTTTACTTGCTTAGTTTTGTGTAATTCTTGGATTATGATTATGTTATATGATTCCATAGACACTCAACAACTTCATAACTTCAGACTACACCAGACACATAAAACATGTCCATCATGTATTAGTTTCTGACTCTGGGTAGTGGGAAAAACAGCAAAATTCCCCAAAACTAACGTACTGTATCTCTGAAAATCACACACATTTAGGCTATCCTATGTGATCTCCTTTTGATAACTAATGTAATAACAAATGTAATATTTTTTCACTTCCATTCACACTTTGAAAACATGCTTTGGCCATTGACTATTTTATCATACAGACTCTGTCTTTCATAGAAATGTATTTATTTATGTTTGTGATTTTATACTGAATTTGAAATTGCTGGAAATCTCTGTAGAGTTTTGAAATGGAAGGAAAGGGGGGAGGGAAGCACAATGCAAATACCACCTAGAATTTTAAAATAGTAATAATGTAATGGTAGTGGTAATATTAATATTAATAAATTAATAATAGTGTAACCCTTTTGCCAACCAGCTCGTTAGTAACAAGGAATAACTACAGTATATAGACTCCTTTAACTTCCAAATTTAACACTGGCAAAAGAGACATCCCGATGTATAAAACCTTTGTCTAGGGTAAAAGTATGATTCTAGCTTCAAATTAAATGAAAGGATTCTCAGGTATAATAATTTATAATTAGTTAAAAACAGGTACCTCTAAATGTAATTACCTTGTGGTTATTTTCCTTTTTACAGTGTTGATTTTACAGTGTACAAATGCGAGACTCGCACAGTGGATACGTTTTATGCTTTGATATTGAAAAGGTTCAGTTTTAAATCAAATATATTCACTATAAGAAATTCCCCCGAGATAAATTATTTACCAGTCATTCCCGTCACGAGTGCACTCGATTTTGAGTCAGCAAGCTTGCGTTTCGTTGGCGCGCGCGTTGGAGCTCAAATCCTTTGTAATAGTGTTGAATAATCCTACCAGTCTGCAGTTCACCATTACGGCCAAAAAAAACGAAGGAAGTACATCGATGAGATGGGCACACGGAATCCGCTCTCCTGGCTGTCGTCCTCAACGCAGGTGAGTGCGGAATCGTCCGATGATCACGCCGTCTCTCTCTCCCGACTGGTTCCGAGGTGAATTAGCAAAGACACGGTGCTAGCAACTTTAGCTTAGCTCTTCCAGCTCATTCTTCAGAAAACTATTTAAACTCGCCCCAGGCTGCACGAGTCGTCTGCGAGTCCCCCGCAGTCCTCCGAAACAAGGGGAAGTTTTCCAAGTGTGCTGAAGCGCGGCTTTTAAACACTTTTTCTAGGTTTTGCGAGATCGTAATGTGCGGCCACGGTCACTGCTGCTCCGTCCTTCCCGCTTCACGGGTGGTGTTTTTTTCCTCTCTCCCTACGCTCTAGTGTTGCGTCATTACGTACACTCCAGTAAATCAAATAACAACAAAACAAACATTACTGGGTTTCTTTCCTATTGAATAAACTATGAATTCTTCTTCTATTTATAAACTTTTAACACTATGCAAATGCATATTTTAACTGTATAATAAACAATGAAATTATCACAAATGAAATTACAATGCCTCAATGCAATTATAATAATGAAATGGTATACATTCTCGTAAATAAAAAACACAAAATACCCTGATATACTAAATACTCAGGTTATTACACTAGGAATGACAGTCATAGGAATAATAATGACAATAATAATAACAGAGCCAATAACAACAACTGTAGTAGCAGTTGTCGAGCAGGACCACAGCCATCATCACCAGCCCGGCCAGCCAAGAGGTCCCATGCCCCCCGAGCACAAGCACCTCCCCCATGACCACCAGCATCCCATGTACCAGCGCCCCCACCTACACAGCAGCCAGCTCCACTGTCTTGGAAGACAGACAAAGACCTGGACACCACTCCCCCTGTCTCCAGGTTTCAACTAGCTTGGACACCAGGGCCACAGCTCAGCTCCACTTCCACATATACACCCCTCGACCTGCTCAAACTTTTTTCCTGTACAAACAGTACAAACATTGTGTCAAAACACAAACAAGCAGGCTGCTAAACAGATAGCTCAGGGAAAAAAGTACAATTGGACCGACTTTAACATGGGGATACATTGCGCTGCTTCTGTACATGGCCATGGTGAAACTTGACAGCATCGTCCTTCTAACATTTGGTGATTCACAGACAACACTTGTACTCAAAAAACGATATTACAAAATGTCATTTTAGACATTATGCATTTATCTAATATTTTATTAATATATTTAACTTCTTTTTCTAATTCTAATTCTTTTGTGAACCTAAGACTTTGGTAAACCAATTTCAAGCACCAAAACAATTTGTCCACATAAGTAATGGTATGTTTTCACAAGACATTTGAAGAATTTCAAACATCGCACTCCAGATTTTCATCTTTAGGGCCAAATTATCTCTTTACACAATGCTCTAGGACAAGTGGTGCCTCATTATACAGAGAGCTGAGATTATTCTGAGATTTTAAACCTTAAATCTGCTACAATTGTCACGTAAAACGTCACACAACTGATTAGCAACTGCTTCGAATCTTAGAGAGAAAGGGCAGGTTAGATATAGGTCCTAGTTGGCTAAAACCCCTGGATCAAGAGTGGCTTTTTAAGAAGAGGTTTAACTACCGCTACTTTAAAGGACTGTTGGTACATAGCCTGTTAATAAAGACAGAAGTGCTAACTAAGGGTAAAACTTCTTTAAGCAGCCTAGTTGGGATGGGGTCTAAGAGACAGGTTGATGGCTTAGATGAAGAAATCATTGAAGTTAGTTGGTTGGTTGGTTGGTGGGAAAAGCAGTAGCAATATATATCAGGTTTTACATCTGTTTCTAAGATTCCTGTGTTTGAAGATAAATTGGTACCGGTTGAGGACATGAGGATGAATTTTGTCTCTAATAATTTGAATTTTATCGTTAAAGAAGCGCATGAATATCGTTACTACTGAGGGCTATAGGAATACATTGCTCAATAGAGCTGTGACTCTCTTTTGTTTTATTATCTTCTTTTTTAGAGGGCCAATAGTATCATTCACAGTGAGGCTGAAGCACTGTCAACAAGATGATCAATTTGGGGACTAAAATTAGCATAGGAGTCCTCTGTTATAATCAGACGTGGTACTGAATTAAATGCAGACATAATCATTTCCTTAAATTTAGCTACAGCACTATCAGATATAATAGGAATTCGAAAGTTATTAAACAGTGGTCCGATAAAAAAAGGATTCTGTGGAAAGTCTATTAAATGTTCAATTTCAATGCTATATGACAGAACAAGGTCGAGGGTGTGGTTAAAACAATGAGTGGGTTTATGTACACTGACAGAAGCCAATCAAATCTAATAATGAGATAAACACAGTACTAAGACTATCATTATCGACGTCCACATGAATATTAAAATCACCTACAATAATCTGTTTTAAGGACTAAACTTGATAAAAACTCACAGAATTCAGATAAAAATTCAGAATACGGACCAGGAGCGGGGTACACAACAACAAATAGAATTGGCTGTAGTGTTTTCCAGGTTGGGTGTGAAAGACTGAAAACAAGGCTTTCGAATGAATTATAATTTTGTTTAGGTTAAGGGTTGATTAATGGGCTTGAGTCGAAAATAGCTGCAAGGAACAGGAGGGCAAAACTGTACAAAGTTCTTGTGAACATGACATGAACTGAGATGAAGAGGAAAGTTGTGGCACGATCACGGTCTGTAATCAATCATATGTCCAATTATTAATGTAATATTTTAGAGCCTAATATTTTACTGATAAACTAAAACTCCACTCAGGCACAGCTCCTGCACCATCACCTAGTAACTCAATCCACAGCATCATAGCAGCAAGCAGGAATCTGAAATTGACAAGCTGATGATCCGTCCAAAGTGGCTGAATGTAAGAGGTGTTGGCATCATGGTATGGTCTGACTGAAGAAGGGTTTCCACCAAGTTTACATGAGCATTTCATGATGACTCACACCCACATAGGTGTTTTCACTTACTGACTAATTAGACCTTCTATTCATTTATATTTATCATATTTTAGTAAGAACTTTATTTGTTTGTCCGTGCCACACCTCCGGATTATATTTGAACATTATTTGAATACCATCTTTTATTTGTGAATTTACATTATGGACTTTGATCATCTCAGCAAATTCTCTGCAAAGCATGGCCCAACATCAAACTAAGAGGAGGTCCAATTAGCTAGAATAAGTCAAAATGGGGACACACACCACTGCAATCATACCAAATTATTCATTATTCATACCAATATTCATTGCTAAAACAGAGTGGAATTCCCCTTTAACAAGAATGTATTACAGATGTACCAGATGCTCTCAGAGCCCCCACAAATCTGCAGCCAGCACAAACAAACTCTCAGGAGAGAGCAGTAACATGGCGCCCAAATTATAACCTGGCTAAAGTCAATACAACAATGGCTATAGCTCTGTGCGTGCGTGTGTGTGCATGTCTGTTTGTAATGGAGGTACACTCTTTAGGACCGTTCTGCAGCTCAGGCAAATCAGCAAATTTTTTGCTGGTGGGAATAGACCCTCCTCCCCCTGCTTCCATGGCAACCAGTGAACTGTGTGACCTGCCAGTGGATTTTGTGTGTATATGTGTGTATGTTCATGGAGTGGTCTGTGTTTTACAAAAAGAAAGAAGTAGCTAGAAGAGGAGACACACCATGTCCAATGCATATTTCAATACTGCAGCTTTCCACATGTCTCTCCCTGTGCATGTCAGCTTCATGCCTGGACAAACCTACCTCTCTCTCTTTCTCTCTGTCTCTCTATCACTGCATCTGCCAGTAACAGTGCGTTGTGCCAGCTGGCATACCAGAAGCCTTGCAGCAGTGCTTGGCTGTGTCTCGTGCCTCGGCATGCCACTCTGCATTCCTCAGCTCCACAGGGGATGTTTACATTTCAAAACTCTCCTGGTGGAAAGTAAAGCACCAGAGCTGACAGACCCAAGTCAGAGTGTTCAGGAGAGATGGGGACATGGACACTGGAATACAGAACAGAAGAGAGATTTTGTCATGGGGATTTGCTTCTGATCTCATTGCCTCCTGCAGGCAATGGGATCAGAAGCATCTCTATTTACAATATACATATGTGTGATATCTCAGTGTTTGAATGAGGAAACTTTATTTGTTTGACTCTGTGTGCAACTCCATCCTACTAACAGTAAAAGCAAACACAGGGAAGATGGACAATATTTTCAAGACTATATCATGCAATTTTCTCAGTTGTATTCAGGTTTCATATGACCATTTAATTCATGATCTTCCACCTCTATGGAAAGGTTTGGTTAAGGGAAACATCATGGTCACGGGTAAAAACCATAGACTGTATAAAACATGGATGTAGCGTCCGTGACGTTACCCATAGATTTCTGAAGAGCCGTTTTGAAGCTCAAAGTGGGCGCCGCCGGCCGTCGTCATCTTGGCAGCACATCACTCGGCCCAACTCCCAGATAACCAAAAATGGGCAAAGAGGTGGAGCTGAGGTGCCTGGTTGCTGAAATACGCCCACCTAACTCAAAGATACCAACCTAGCTAAGGCTAAGAAGCTAGGCTATATGCTACTCTGCGTTGTTAGCTGGCTAATCTTGTGGTATGCGGTTGGCAGTCTATGGTTTGTACCTAGTCGTCGTCCCAGCGTACTCTTGAGGTAAGTTAACCTGAAGCTATACAACAAAACTTGAAATAATAATTTATCTGTTATTGAGATTATACTACACAATGACAATTTGCAACACTAGATTTTGAGACTTGCAGAAATTCGGCCAGTGTTACCATGAATTAGTGTAATGTTTACTTAATACCTTTCTAACGAACAATTTGAAGCAAATCAAATGATTTTCACTAAACTTAAGTTGCAAGTCATTTATTTGGATGTCAGCTAACGTTAAGTTACCTAAATGCGATTGTATAGTCATAATTATTATTGCCGCTTTTTTTTTTTAGCCTATTAAGGAACTATACCAAACAAGAAATTCGAAAACCTGCAGTTCGATTTTCAGTGTGGTTGTGTCGGTGCATAACGGCTTACAGATAGATTGTAATTCCCCACAGCACTATTATGATTTTGATTTGTGTAACATTACTACTACTGACAGCGCTGTGCAAGATATGACTGTTGAGAAAGAAAGGCACTTTTATATTTGTTACAAGATGTTTGTTTCTTTGTTGAGGTCATGGCCACCTGTGAAGCCTCTACTAGACCTGCTACACACAGCATAAACTGCAGTCTTGGCTACTTGACTTTAGACAGCTGATTTTACATTGTCTGTCTTCAAAGGACAACAACAAAAAAACTGTTGAATTGACTGTCATGTATATTTTGAAGTGTTGAAATGTGACATAATAGTATTGTAAATATGAAAAAACTGAACCACCCTTTATAGTTAACTTTTTAACTATAAAAAATACTTTTCATTATCTGAAGCATTTATTATAATAATTTATTTTCCTCCCATAATCACAGTGTGGATCATTGGTGAGAGAGCTGCAGAGACCTTGGGAAACAATCTTAGCATGGTGGAAAGGCCTTCTCACCTTCTTTTCTTAGTCCCTGCGAGGAAGAGCAGCACCGGATGTCCTCATCATCACTGTGGCGGCAACGGGAAGGTAGGCAGCATCAAGATGGTCAACATGATGGAGTACCTGCACCAGCTTCACTTCCAGCACCCTGGCATGAAGATCATGTTTTTGTCTATGGCCAAAAAGGTGCACGTGTTACACCTAAACATAGCCCTGACCGTCATGGCTAACGTTAAGTTTATTTTTTATGCTCATTATGGTTGTTAAAAAATACCATCTGTGCTCTTCCTGTCACGCACTAACAGGCAGAGGACACCGAGATGGAAGGGAATGTCTTTATTGATGATGACCGCCAGCAGTGGAGAGTGTTGAGATAGGTAGAATGGATCTGGGGAAGTTACCGGAGGGAAGCCACAGGAGACCGGAGAGACCAAGGAGGAATGGAGAAGCCACTGAGGACTGGCGATGACACGGAGGACTGGAGAACACACGGGGAACTGGAGAGACACAGGAACGGCATGGTGCATGGAGTCCTATCCACAAACGAGGTTGGACACTGAGTGTGGAGAGTGAAGTGATTTTATCCTGGGTGTGATTGGGGCTGATTAAGGGCAGGAGTGTAATTAGGAGCAGGTGTGGGTGATTATGGGCTGGTGAGGACATGACAGGCTGTGACAGTACCCCCCCCTCTACGGCCAGCTTCCGAGGGCCGAACCCCCCCCCCGACGCGGTGGCCCGTAACCCAGGGAGCACGCTGACCGGAGTCCGGTCCCGCCGGGTGGACGACCCAGAGCTTGGAGACGGGGGGAGACCGTCGCGGACTCTGGTGGACGACCAGGGGCTTGGAGACGGCGGGAGGCCGTCGCGGACTCTGGCGGACGACCAGGGGCTTGGAGACGGCGGGAGGCCGGAGAGGAGACTGAAGAGGAGACCTCCGGG
Source organism: Siniperca chuatsi (assembly GCF_020085105.1). Classification (NCBI taxonomy): domain Eukaryota; kingdom Metazoa; phylum Chordata; class Actinopteri; order Centrarchiformes; family Sinipercidae; genus Siniperca; species Siniperca chuatsi. The sequence continues at coordinate 3,633,465 of NC_058052.1, read as the reverse complement.
CTGGAGACCGGAGAGGAGACAGGCTGACTGCGGACCTCCGGGCTGGAAACTGGAGAGGAGACTGGAGAGGAGACCTCCGGGCTGGAAGCCGGAGAGGAGACCGGCTGACTGCGGACCTCCGGGCTGGAAGCCGGAGAGGAGACCGGCTGACTGCGGACCTCCGGGCTGGAAGCCGGAGAGGAGAGTGGAGAGGCGAAGGCTGGGACCCTCTGGAGACGGACGGCGAAGGCTGGGACCCTCTGGAGACGGACGGCGAAGGCTGAGCCTCGGAACTGGAGGCAGGTGGCGGCGGCTGGGCCTCGGAACTGCAGGCAAGCGGCGGCGGCTGGGCCTCGGAACTGCAGGCAAGCGGCGGTGGCTGGGCCTCGGAACTGGAGGCAGGCAGGCGTTGTGCTGGGCCTCGGAACTGGAGGCAGGCGAGCAAACGGGTTGGAGATGGGCTGACGACCACATATTTGGCGGGCCAAACTCCTGGCTGAACCGCGCCAAGAACTGGCCCAGAGAGTGGAGGACCGCCTCTTCCCGTGCCGCCAGGGATCCCGCCCAGCACAACGCCGGGCCGGCCAGCCGGAGCACAATGAAGGCCACCCGAGATCGCTCAGTCGGAAACTGAGACGGGTACAAAAGGAAAACCAGGCCGCACCTCGCCAGAAACTCCTTGCAGTCACCCACAGAGCCCGAGAAGATCCCAGGCTATACCAACTCGGCAGCTGCTAGAGGAAGTGAAGGGAGGCTGAGGAGGTAATGTTCGGCCAGAACACTCAGGTGGAGGAAAGGGTCATTGGAAATGCTGGCTGTCATCTTAGAGGTTTCGGTCCAACCTTCTGTCACGCACTAACAGGCAGAGGACACCGAGATGGAAGGGAATGTCTTTATTGATGATGACAGCCAGCAGTGGAGAGTGTGGAGATAGGTAGAGTGGATCTGGGGAAGTTACCGGAGGGAAGCCACAGGAGACCGGAGAGACCAAGGAGGAATGGAGAAGCCACTGAGGACTGGCGATGACACGGAGGACTGGAGAACACACGGGGAACTGGAGAGACACAGGAACGGCATGGTGCATGGAGTCCTATCCACAAACGAGGTTGGACACTAAGTGTGGAGAGTGAAGTGATTTTATCCTGGGTGTGATTGGGGCTGATTAAGGGCAGGAGTGTAATTAGGAGCAGGTGTGGGTGATTATGGGCTGGTGAGGACATGACAGGCTGTGACACTTCCTCATCCCTACAATCCCACCCTTTATCCGCTTTTCCCCCAATCACCCGATGGACTCTGCAGCTCTCTGGGCATAGCTGTTACCTCCTGCACAGGCCCAGTCTGTTGATTTTATTTTAATAAACCCAGCTTTTTGTGTTTTGTCCTTTTATTTAAAAAACATGGTTCACATTTGAATAAATTCTATTTATATTTGCTCTCCTTTTGTCTTTATTTCTGACTGAAAATGTTAGATTTCAAATTTTATTATTATTATAATAATATAATAATTATTATTCTGACTTACCTGCACACTGAGTAGTTATGAATCCCCCTAGGAGGTATCATTTATTTGCGACGTTGCAAACTCTGAGAAGGTCTTCCTCAGGCAAATATACAGGTATTGTGAGGCTTATATAGTGAGGCAAAAAGAAACATAAGCTGATCGAATACACCTGTGGCAAATAGGTGCATTCGATCAGCCATGTCTTTTGCCTCACTATACAGTACTGGCCTCACATTACCTATGCAATACCCACAAGACCTTCTCAGGGATCGCAAATGAATGACACCTCCTAGGGGGTTTCAAAACTATTCAGTGTGCAGATAATTGTTTTCACAAGAGTATAGTTTCTCAGTTAATGTTCCACATTTGTCTTAAAGAAGTGTCCAAACAAAACCAGCACATAATGTTATCTTTTCATTTTTTTTACTTTCTGCTAACATGTATACAAAATGTTAACCTATATGAATGACGGCTTTTAAGAATGTGCTTTTACTCTTAAAATCTATAGTATATATAGTTTGATCTATATTATATAACTAAAATCTACCACTACAAAAGCAACAGTTTAACTAATTAAAATCATAACTTGTATTCATGAAAACATCAATATTAAAGGTTGAAAATTTACGAGTTGTTTTGTATGACTTAAGTACACTTGAAATAAATGAAAAGATGTGTAACAGTAATTATAATGATATAACCTATGGATAATAACCCAGTGTCATCATTTGGCAAAATCTTAATGTCTTGTGAAACTAGTGATGCCTTCAACCTCTTTACCGTGGCACATTGGCCTAGATGTTGTAACTTTCTTGCTGTAAATAAGTTATTTATTGTAGTAAAGAAAATAAATTGAACTGTAACTTTGGATATGAGGTGTGTTAGTGAAATCAGTAGTGTTCATGTGGATGTGTGTGGATAGTGTAGGATAAGGTGTTGTGGAGTAAAAGTAAAACAAAATCCTAAGCAAAGCAACAGGGTGCAGGTGCTGACAGGGAACAGAGCAAGCCCCGCTAGAAGCTGGGACTTTTATATCCTGTAGAGCACTGGGCCCAGGTGCTCCAGATCTGGTTGGAATTGCTGGGTTGCAATTAGCTCTCTGGCACCTCAAAAGACAACATGGGTTGACACAGTTACTGACAAAGCACACACACAAGTAGACTAAGCAGGGGCCTCACACATCCTGATACTACTAATCTAACCTTTCCTAACTCAGGAACCTCGCCCTACAGCCCAGCTACCTGTCTTCAATGCCAGCAGCCCTAACCAGCATGTTGATGGCATCTGCCCCAAGCTCTGCTAGGGTTGGCTGCCCCCAGAACAGCTTACCCACCTCAACTCTCCCCTTTTCAACACTTCATAGTCCGTCCCTCCAGGCACAGGTGCAGCCACTTATTCTAATCAGTGTCAATAGTACTAACTAATCAATAGTACCTAGCCAATTCTAGCATTAATGTTATGTTAACAATACATTGCACGTATGGTAAGTTTAACGTTAACATGGCATAACGTTAGCTAACTAACGAGGTGGACCTTTATTTTCCAACCTAACATAGACGCCATTTGTTCAAAAGTATTACCACCCTAAATTCTAACACTTCTCTATTACGTTTTGACTTCGGTGCATGCCGGTTTAGTAACTGTGGCTAACATATGCTCCCGTTAAGTTAGCATCGTTAGCACAGCTGGGCATCTTGCTCGAAGACTAACTCGTGGCTAATTACAAGCCATGTATGGTGAGTGCAGACAATGATACCTGCTAATTATTGCTAACATATAAATAAAACACTAGAATTTCACTCACTGAAAAAACTGGAGCACAGATGTCTTGGACAGTCTGTTGGTACAATTAACCGCACAGCAAGCCATATTATTCTTCAAATATTTTCATGAAAGAGTCTCCAAAAGGCATGTCAGACAGGTTAAGCTGAGGTGACGGCTGGAAGACAGCAGACCGTTACTGGAGACAGCATCCTCTACCTGTCACTCAAAGCGGCCACAGCCTTAATTATTCATAACTTTAAGCCGTAATATAATTTAAACGGATGAGTTTGAGCAAAAAAAACATTACCATTGCATGGTAATGTTAATGAGCTTTGGAGAAGGTGTCTTTGTTTCAGTTCATACATTAGTCTTCAGTATGTTAACACTCAGGTCCACACAGACACATATGCTTACTTACTGGGTTCATTTTCTGGTGTGACCAGGCCAGGGAGTAGATTTTGGTGAAAATGCTAAGTTATGGGATATATAGCCCTAGTGGTAAATGGGATGTGAACATGTTTTGCAGTGCTATTACAGTATCACATTACCTCTACTTTTGCTTCTGAGACAACAGATATTATTTGCACAACTCCAAGTGACCTCATTTCACTTGTGAGGGCACATAAGAACACAGTGGCTTGAGGCCCAGTGAAAGAAAGTTACTTGAAAAGATTGTTGTTGTTGATACATTTCATTCAGAATATGGTTTGGATCTGTGTTTGTAGGTCAATGTTATAGTGGTCTTAGCCGAGGCTTCCTGTTGGCAGAGTAGGCAGACAAGGCCTTACAAATCTGATTAGGATGTGTTTACATTTATTTTTTTATATTAAAAAAATCCTTAATCCTCCTAGCCTTATTCTTGCAGCGCCTGGTGTAAATATCCTTTAGGCAAGGTAGAGCACCCCCTATTGTATGTCTAGCCGAACAAACCACTTTGCAGGGCCTTGGGGTCCTGTTGCGGGGCTGTTTCCGTACTAGGCAGCGTTCTCCATGAGAATGCTCTTGATAGTGCAGGAGTAGAAATTCCTCAGTATTTGAGGGGAAGCGCCTGAGGTGAAAAGTCTTTCTCACCACTGAGTCAGTATGCAGCGCCCAGGTCAGGCCCTTGGTGAAGCAGGTCAGGTCCTCTACTTCCTTCAGGTAGGGCTTTTCTTTGTTATCTGTGATCAGGCCCACCACAGCTGTGTTTTCTTGACGATGGTGTTGGAGTTGAAAGTGGCGACACAGTCTTGTGTGTACAGGGAGTACAGCAGGGGGTTCAAAATGCAGCCCTGGGGTGCTCCAATGTTAAGAATGAACATTGTTGCCTAGTTTTTTCTGTCCCATGAACATTATGAAATCCTGATGAGTGCCTCCCTTTGCTCAACTTTGACTAGTACAGACTATAAGGTGGTTTCCAGATCAAACAGACTTAAAGCATCCTGGAAATAATTGTACATACAGATCAATCCTATTGTGTTGTATTTTTCAGAATAACCTACACATTTAATACACTGCCAATGAGCAAGGAATTGAACCCTCAACTGCTCTGTTAAAGGTGGGGTAAGCGCTTCTTATCCAGTAAACGTCTTTTTGTCAAATTCAGCGAATATCTCCTCACGGTCCACTAGCTATCCGTTCTGTTTGTGCGCTAAAAAAAAAAAATCTGGTATTTGTACACAGCCCTGGCTCTGTAAATGGGAAACAAACAAAGTGGTTCTGACCAGGCCACACAACACTATTCCAGCTATTCCAGCCATGATTTGTGTGTCAGGTAATGTTAAATTACTTACTTTTTAGTTTGCCAAAATATGCTGTTGTTGTGATGTTAGCTATAGAAGGAGGAGAGTTGTGAGTGTCACTGTCTGGAGCTGGTTTGCAGGCTCTGTGGAACCATCTCGTCCTCTCTGGCAGTTAGCTTTGCAGCAGCACCTGTAAGGACAGCTTTCTAACCCACAACCTAGCTAAGCTAACCCACAGCCTAGCTAACGTTAGTTACATTACTTGCTGTGTTGTTGTTTGCTCTATATCATGGTATTTGTCATGGTATTGGATTTCTCCAGAATTGCATACCCTACCTTTAATGGACCAAACTTGGTGGATGTATCACACTCGCATAAACCAACAAATATGACTGTGGGTAAGAATCCGAACTATCACATTAAATACAATTTGTAATGATATATAGTTGACATTGTAGCTAAAAACAGAGTCCATCAAGTTTACAAATAGCACCAAATAAGAAAAAAAGCACTGTGCTGGCTTTGGTGACCTGGTAAATAAGACTGAAGAAATATACTGACATATATTGTTTAAAATGTGAACTGCACAGTTTCTCATCTTGAATGAAGGGGATTGATCACATTGGTAAGAGATGCGATCTGATTTAAAAGAAAATCAATAATCAGTTACAAAAAGTGCTGTGGGATGCTCTGTGTGTGACCAAAATTAGCAGGCTAACTGGGTAGGAAGTTAAAGAATAGGTTCAGGTTTTTTGAAGTCTATTTTTTTCGGTCACAGGCAATGTCGAACAGTAGAGTTACATTTTCGCCTTGATCCATCCAGTGCCCTGTACCGAAGGTGCAGCGCAAGCTCCACAACTACAGCTCAATTCAAGTCTTACACATGTCAGGAGGGAACTTATGGGTGACACTGATTACTGCTACTGAACCACAAGGAACAGTGAAACATTATTTAAGATAATGTGCCAGAAGAATGTCCATTGTTTGATAAATTTTGAATTTTAGGGTCCTGAACATTATCCTAACACCAAAAAACAAATTGACACTAATGCCAATCATTTGTGAGGGAGAAACTGAAAATCTGTTAAGAAAAGAGCTGTTATTGATCCATACTTTACACATTTCTTGTGATCCTACCTTACCTTTATGCTCCGACAGGTTAGGGAGGTTGATCAATCATCTCAGTTTGATGGCAGTGTTTTGGGACATCCTCTGATGTGGGTGGCTGAAAGAGAGGGGGGAGAGGTGATGATTTCATTCATTCCAATTCCTAATCTTAATGATTACAGTCATCAATTATTTAAATGTTGATTTTGAAAAAAACTACAAGCAAAGAAACTAGGCAGTCAAAAGTCAGCTTCAAGAAATAATATATAATATCCTGTGCCAATGCAATGAAAAGTAGTGCTTCTTAAATCAATTAACCTACTAGTCTAACATGAATCAAAGACCATCCACCTTTGTGATCCTCCTCCTTTTCAAGGTAGGTTTTCAATGTAGTGAGCCTCCGGTACCCACGGTTAGTCATTTGAGTGGGTCCCAGAAAAATGTGTTAAACTCAGGGATGGGTATCATTAGGATTTTTGCGGTAGTCTGCCACCGTTGCCTCTTCAGCCCTGTGTTCTCTGTTGTTTCCCCTTCCTGGTGTTTCCTGTGTGTCCCCTACTTGTCTGTAGGTGTGTGTGTGTGTATGTGTGTATGTCACCGGCTCCATGAATCCTCACCTGCTGCTGATCACCGGCACACCTGTCCTCTATCTACTCATCAGTCTCCACAGCTTATATGCCAGACTCTTCCACTACACCGACGCCAGATCGTCCCCGTACACTGTACGACCACTACGTCAAGGCTCTGCTAAGAAATACGCAGCTAAGTACTTTGCAAGTATATTTTGTTTCCTCGTGTTTTTGATCCTGTCTTCTGCTCTGCCTAAAGGATAATCCTGTGCTGGTGATCAGCTCCTGTTGTTCTCTGGATTCCTGCCTGCCTGTCTGCCTGCCTCTTCAGCCATCTCCACCTTGCCTGTTCTCCACTGCTACACCCCGGTCCAATATCCATGCTTGTTATAATAAAGTGTGAATCAAGTGACTAAGCTACCTTGTGGTTCTGCATTTTTGTGGGTTCGAAGATCGTACATACGACAGAACGATCTGGCCAAAATGAACCCAGCAGACGTCAACCCGGAAGTAGCATCCTACCATCTAGCGCTGACCAACCAAGGCATCCTGCTGGGACAGCATGAACAGCTAATCCGGGCGCTAACTGACAGCAACCAGGCCATGATCACCCAGGTAACACAGCCCACCAGGTCTCCAGTCTTACCACTCAACTCTCGTCTCCGGTGACGCCACCTCCTCCAGCAATACCGGCTCCGACCCTGTCTTCTCCTCCCCTCCAAGATTCCTATGCATCAGACCCGAGTCCCTTTTTCGGTGAGGTCACCGGATGTCGGGGTTTCCTGTTGCAATGCTCCTTGGTCTTCTGCCAACGTCCGGTCATGTTCTCCTCCGAACAGTCCAAAATTAATTACATCGTGGGACTACTACGAGGAAAGGCATTGGCTTGGGCAGAGGCTACACACGCCAGCCGGCCCCTCTCATCGATATCCTTGGCTGATTTTCTGGAGATGATGACGGCCGTCTTTGATCACTCTAACGCCTGTGGTAACGCCGGAGACCGACTCCTTCGGACCAGCCAAGGGGCTCGCAGTGTGGCGGAGTATTCTATTGAGTTCCGCACACTAGCCGCCGACTCTCGTTGGAATGAGCAGGCACTGGTCAGTGCGTTCAGGAGGGGCTTGTGTGAACAACTTAAGGACGAGTTAGCTACCCGGGACGAACCCGCTGGTCTGGATGCATTAATTGCGCTATGCATCAAGGTGGACAATCGCATTTGGGAACGGTGCCAAGAGCGTCATAACCAGCCTGCTGGACAATCGTCACGCTACCTTCCTTCTTCCCCGAGGCCAAGACGAGGAGACACGACTTTGGATATGGAGATTCGCCCGCAGTCACCCGTCAGTCCGGACTCTGAGCCCATGCAGCTTGGCCGGGCTCATCTCACGCCGGAGGAACGGCAACGTAGGCGCACGACGGGGGAGTGTATCTATTGCGGCCACCGGGGCCACTTCCTGGTTTCCTGCCCCGTGAGGCCAAAAAGATTAGGCTCACCAGTTACAGTGGGGGTTCTGGTGAGCCACAACAACCCCCGTCAGCCGAAGCTCTCCCGACTACAGGTTCCGGCAACTCTTCATCTTCCTGGTTCGTCCTTTCCGCTGCTGGCCCTGGTTGACTCTGGGGCTGAGGACAACTTCCTGGACGTAGAGCTAGCTCGGCAGGCAGGCATCTCCACTGAGACGTTACAGTGCCCGCGGAGGGTTGAGGCGCTGAATGGTCGTTCCCTAGCCCAGATAACCCATCGCACCTCCCGATTTCACTCGTCCTGTCTGGTAATCACCATGAGAATCTTCGCTTCCAACTCATCTCGTCACCTCGGACACCTCTAGTTCTGGGTTACCCTTGGTTGCAACAACATAATCCCCACATTGACTGGAAGACAGGAAGGATTCTGGGCTGGAGCTCTTACTGCCTCGCCACCTGCCTCCAGTCTGCCAGATCACCTTCTGAGGTTAAGACACCCACACCTGCATCAGTTCCCTCTGACCTAGCCTCGGTTCCGAGAGAGTACCATGACCTCCGGGAGGTATTCAATAAAGACCTGGCTCTATCCCTTCCACCACATCGCCCCTATGATTGCGCCATTGATCTCCTTCCAGGCGCCTCTCTTCCATCAAGTCGTCTCTACAATCTGTCTCGACCCGAACGGGAGGCCATGGAGACATACATCAGGGACTCTCTACAGGCAGGTCTCATTCGGGCTTCCTCTTCGCCGGTCGGCGCGGGTTTTTTCTTCGTGGCCAAGAAAGACAAAACACTACGTCCCTGCATAGACTATAGAGGGCTTAACCTCATAACCATAAAGAACAAGTACCCCCTGCCTCTCATCAATTCGGCTTTTGAACCCCTCCACGGGGCCACCATCTTCACTAAGCTGGATCTCCGCAATGCTTACCATCTGGTCCGCATAAGGAAGGGGGACGAATGGAAAACTGCCTTCAACACTCCTCTGGGACACTTTGAATACCTCGTCATGCCGTTCGGACTCACCAACGCACCAGCGGTATTCCAAGCTCTCTTCCTGAACCGCTTTGTTGTTGTCTACCTTGACGACATCCTCATCTTCTCCCAAGACCCAGCCAGCCACGTCAACCACGTCCGTCAAGTTTTGCAACGGCTCTTGGAGAACCGCCTGTTTGTCAAGGCAGAGAAGTGCGAGTTTCATGCGGTCTCCGTCAGCTTCTTGGGTTACATCTTGGAGAGTGGGCAGATGAGGACGGACCCGGCCAAGATAAAGGCGGTTTTGGAGTGGCCTACGCCTTCCAACCGGAAGCAGCTTCAACGCTTCCTCGGATTTGCGAATTTCTATCGGAGATTCATCCGAGACTATAGTCGTGTGGCGGCCCCCCTCACCAAACTCACCTCCTCAAAAGTGACGTTCGCATGGAACGCAGAGGCTGACGCAGCCTGGGCCAAGCTTAAGGCTTTGTTCACGGCCGCACCTATCCTGATCCAACCGGATGCAGCACGCCAATTCACGGTGGAAGTGGACGCTTCGGACATAGGGGTCGGAGCCGTACTCTCCCAGTTCTCCGACACCGACCAGAGACTTCACCCTTGTGCATTCTTCTCCCGCCGACTCACCCCCGCCGAGCGAAATTATGATGTGGGCAACAGGGAGCTCTTGGCGGTCAAGATGGCTTTAGAAGAGTGGCGCCATTGGCTGGAGGGTGCTGAGCAGCCATTTATAGTCTGGACAGACCATAAGAACCTTGAGTATATTCAGTCGGCTAAACGACTAAACTCGCGCCAAGCACGATGGGCGTTGTTCTTTGGGCGCTTCAATTTCACTCTTACCTACCGACCCGGGTCGAAGAACGTCAAGGCCGACGCATTGTCCCATCAGGATCTTTCCCTGGACCATGAAACCAGGTCAGACACTATTCTGCCTCCCACCTGTGTATTGGCTGCCCTCACTTGGGAGATCGAGACCAAGGTTAGGGAGGCTCAAAGGGATCAGCCCGACCCAGGCAACGGGCCCCCGAACCGCTTGTTTGTTCCCGACGCCACTCGGTCCCAAGTACTGCAATGGGTCCACAACTCCCGCTTCGCCTGTCACCCTGGCGTTACCCGAACTCTCTCCCTCCTCCGACGGCACTTTTGGTGGACCACCATGGAGGCCGATACACGGGCTTTCGTGGCCGCCTGTACCATATGTGCTCGTGGGAAGGCATCACATCGACCACCGGCTGGTCTACTGTTACCACTCCCAGTTCCCAGTCGCCCTTGGTCCCATATCGCCCTAGACTTTGTCACCGGACTGCCTCCATCGCAGGGGAACAACACCATACTAACCATTGTGGACCGGTTTTCCAAGGCGGTACACTTCGTGGCGTTACCTAAGCTCCCTTCTGCGCTGGAGACGGCCGAGCTCCTGACCCATCAAGTGTTCAGACTCCATGGGATTCCACTGGACATTGTTTCTGATCGGGGCCCCCAGTTCATGTCTCAGGTCTGGAGATCTTTTGGCCAAGCTTTAGGGGCTACCATCAGTCTCTCTTCCGGCTTCCACCCACAATCTAACGGACAGACAGAGAGGGCAAACCAGGACCTCGAAGCAGCTCTTCGCTGCGTGGCCGCCTCCAATCCCTTCTCTTGGAGTTCCCAACTCCCCTGGGTGGAGTATGCGCACAATTCCCTGACTTGCACAGCTTCCGGGCTCTCTCCATTTGAGTCCTCGCTTGGGTATCAACCACCCCTTTTTCCAGCCCAAGAGAGTGAGCTAGCAGTACCATCCGTACAACACCACCTTTGTCGCTGCCGGAGAGTCTGTCGTATGTTCGAAGATCGTACATACGACAGATTTTATGGATACTGCTACTCTTATCGGTTCTTTTTCATTACTAAATAATTGCTTTTTATAAATTAGACTATTAGTCGAACTAGCACACTGTGCTTGTGTAAACATAGCGTCTGTAGCAGGTTGAAGATTTAAATGCATTAAAGTGATCATATCGAATGACCATAATTTTGGTAAGAGGAAGGAGCAGGTTTACACTCACTTCCAGCTATCAGAATGAAAATCAGCGTTCATATTAAATAACTCAGTAAATACATTTTAAAACGGGGCACCACTCCTTAACAAGGGTTATTAATAAATTAATGTATAATCAATTTAATGAATAGTCAATTTAGTCTTGATCTGAAGTTGCTACAGAGATAAATGTTTATTTAACTACACACACAGGACATTAACTACTGGACTACTCAAACAGCTATACTACTAGACACACAAATGAGCAGATAAATGCAACCATAAATGAATGATATGATTACAGCGATAAATAATTAATAAGTGAATGAATGACCATTTGACAAAGGATGAAGTGAATGATTTGGTGAATGGTTTCGGTTAACGGTATTAACTTGTGTAAACACAGGAAACCACTATGTGGACAGCTTTATTAGTTACCAATTAAATAAACTAGAGCACTGTTCAGCAACTGAAAAGTTTTGGAAAGTCATGGGAGATTATTATTAGGAATTATTAATCACCTGAAGTAATTTAGCTATCATACCTATGTTGATAGAGCGACAGGTGGGAGGTCTCAGCTTGCAAGCCCCCCATAGGAAGCCAAGGGGTGACTCCTAGCTTTGAAGCAATCGAAACTTTTATGACCTGCAGTAATCACCACTGCGAACACCCCCAGTGTGGATATGGCACGACCACTGTCAAGAAACCCCTGCAGGAAGATACCCTCCAGGGGGCACGAATGTGGCTCGAGGCCTCTGGTCTCGCACCACTCCACAAAGAAATGCCAGCGAGACGAGTAAGCTCTCGAAGTGGAGGGGGCACGTGCATTCTGAATCGTGGAGACAACCACCGCCGGGAGACCAAGGTCGCATCCTCTCAGCTTCCAGGCCATGAGGTGCCGTCCCAGGATTGGGCACGAAAGGATGGAGCCCCACTGCTTGATGCAAAGCCGTGGGCACATCCGGTATTGGCCACGAGTCTGCCACCGCTAGCCATGTCAAGTTTGGGAACCACCTGGTGCCTGGGGTCTCTGGTGCTGCTACTAGAATGGACAGGCGCTCGTCCGAATCCTGTGCAGCAGTGGCATCATCAGCCACATCTGCGACATCCGCGGCCGGGAGACCAAGGTTGCTCAGCCGCACCCTGTCAGCTTCCAGACCATGAGGTGCCGTCCCAGGATCGGGCACGAAAGGATAAAGCCCCCTGCTTGACGCAAAACCGTGGGCACGTCCGGTATTTGCCACCGCTGCCAAATCTGCGCTTCTATTGAGAGATCCCAGAATGTGACGTGCTGTCACGCCGGGAGAAGGGCGTCTGCCTCTGGTTGGGGGCAGAAGAATGAGCAGCCCAAGGACTCCCACCATGGGCCTGGGTGTGATGAGGACGCCTGGGAGGCAGAGGGTGCGGAGGTGGCAGCCAGGGAGGTCCAGGACGGCCTGCCCTAGGAGCCGGTCTCTCGTTGGATCTCTACCTGGGTGGGTGCTGCTGTGCTGTAACGTAAGTTAAGTACGTTACCTACGTCACATAACTAACATAAGTTAAGTCATGTAAATCACATATGTAACGTTATGTTACTTAAAACTTTAAATAAGCCAATGTTGACTTTTGGTTTCACACGGGACATGAACCCCGATCTCCTGGGTGAAAGTTTGTTTGTGCCATCCATCCACCCCACCACCTTCATAACCGGACTTTCTAACTCTTTATACTATGGCACCTGACTTCCTGATTTGCTCCTGTCATAATTACCACAACCACTAGAGGTTGCATCCTACTATAAACGTAAACATGGGTCGTAATAAGCTGCTTGCACAAACAACCTATATGCATGTTTTTCTGGTGAGTATAGTCTGAAAAGTAATTGTTACTAGGAAAAGTAACTTGCGTTACTTTGTCTGTTTCAATTATCTTATTAATGCACACATAGCTATATTATTTTAGTGACAACTGTCAAATTATTTAAATGATTTATCTATATCTATCATTTTACCCATTATCACTGATAGGAGTTATTAATACACCAGAAGGCAGCAACGACTAGTGTTCCTACCTGTAAGCTACACTTAGGAAAGTAGGATTTAGTTGAAGACTCACATGAAGCTGGATGTATGTTAACCGAGCATTGCTACAGTTGTTGATGAACCCAAGTTTCTTCAGTTTATATTAGAAATATTATAATCACTATGATGAAAAGCAAGCTCACAATGCCCAAACTGTCTTGTGCCACCATAAGGGCGGGTGACGTTAGATCATAAACCTGAAAATCTGGGGAATAGGCTGCGTTTGCTATGTTGCTATGGCAATGGCTGCGGATGTAGATGCAGTGGCTGGCAGCTCCTTCAAACTTCGCAACATTTTTGTTTTAATCTGGTTTGTTTTTGGCTTGCTGAAACATCATTGAATAATAACTCATTGGATTTGATTTAAAAGGGTAAGCCAAAATTGTTGAAATCGACTAGATCAGAAGATTTTGACTATGGCAATGGCTGCGTGTGCAGATGCTGCGGCCTGAAGCTCCTTCAAACTCTGCTATTTACATTCTTGTTTTTCATCTGTTTTTTGTTTTTTTTCCATTTTTCGGCTTTATTGCTGAAACACGTATTACCTATGACAATAATACATCATCTTTGTCATTGGAAGACAGCGCAAGACTCCGGCAAGATAAAAGGAGGAGGACTCTGTGTTTACATAGATGATGCTTGGTGAAAACCATATTATCATCACTATCTCTATCTGCTGTTTACATTCCATCAGACGCAAATTCAAAACATGTGGTGCAGAATTATTTCCTGGGTGAATACATGTAGTCTATGTATATATATGTATATAAATAACTGTCTATATATTGTTTGTGTATATTGTGTATATTTTATAGCATAATTTCCTGTGAATTCCTTGTGTATGGGTACACAACTTCAACCCTGCAATGGAAATGACTCACCAATAACAATGACAACTAATAAATACATTGAGATGCTTATGGATTACATGTATTTTTTGCAACAACAGCAAGTTTGATCTCTTGATCAAACTTTGATCTCTTGTCTGTCATTGATGTCTTTTACCATCTTAAAATGTAAACTTTAAGTATGGATAAATGAAGGTAAGAAGGCTTATGTTCCTGTACAAGCCATTACATTTAAGATAATGAAATGGTAGCTATACAATGTTTTTTTTATTTTTTAAACAGGGAGTAAAAAAGACATGTATTTTGAGTTACAGTGAAAAGGTATAATCATAATGTACTCCTAATAAAGAGTACTAGACACTGGACGTGAACATAAACAAAAGCTAACACATTCATTTACTGTGATCTTGATAAAATTGTTGACAGTGTGTGACTTCTTAAAATATATATGTATTTCATATTTTGATACATTTCTTAAATGTGGTGATTGAAGTTGCAAGCACCACATGAACAGGCCCTCGTACCTTTCTGCACGTCAGGGTGTGGCGCACCCGCAGGGAGGTCGGTTGACACGGCTCTGAATTTTCATGTGTTATTGGAACTGCATGAAGGAGTCAAATGTCACTTCCTGTGTCCACTATGTGGTGCTAGAGAACACCCGCAAATTATACATTATGTTCCAGTATGTCAAGTGTAGACTACACCATGAAAATTTCATGTAAATCAAATGATAATTGTCACACATCAATTAATCAATCAAACTTTATTTCTATAGCACCTTCCAACAACCGAAGCTGAACCAAAGTGCTGTACAACATTAAAAACAAGATAAAAAAAAAAAATAATAATAATAATAACAAATAATAATAAAAGTACAAATAGGCCAGCAGAGCACATTACGACATTAAGATAAAGAGAAGTGTCACAGGGCCACTAAGTGTTAAAAGCTATTCTAAATAAGTGGGTTTTAAGTTTGGCTTTGAACAAGGGCAGGTCAGTGATGGAACGTAAGTCAATGGGCAGAGAGTTCCACAGTTTCGGACCGGCCACTGCAAAAGAATGGTCGCCCCACTGTTTGCACCGGGACCGGGGGACCTCCAGCAGATGTTTCCCAGCAGATCGTAGAGCTCTGCTGGGTCGGTGAGGGCTCAAAATCTCACACAAATAGGAAGGTGCAAGGCCATTGACTGCATTAAAAACAAATGTCAAAATTTTAAAATTAATTCTGAACTGGACAGGGAGCCAGTGCAGGGAGTATAGGACAGGTGTGATGTGCTCGTGTTTCCGACTGTTAGTGAGCAGGCGGGCCGCAGCATTTTGCACAAGCTGCAAACGGTGAAGACCAGCTTGGTTTACTCCCACATAGAGCTCATTACAGTAGTCTATGCAGGAACTAATAAAAGCATGGATAGCTTTCTCCAGGTCACAACGGCTCAAGAAGGGTTTAACCTTTGCTAGGAGGCGGAGCTGAAAGAAGCTTGCCCTGACCACAGAATCAATTTGCTTATCAAATTTTAGACTGCTGTGTAATTTCACCCCCAAATTTTTCACAACGTGGTTAAAATGGGGGGTCAATGCACCATACCAGGAGCTGAAACGCTGGGCAGGTTGGATGTACCAAAAACAATAACAATAACATGGCTTACTTTCTGTTGCCAGTAGGTTGCGCAATGACTACTAATTTGCATGTAGATGTCCTCAGGCCAGGAATCTTATTAAACATGTGAAATTTGGGGCAGATTGGACAATGTACACTCAAGTTACAACAACTTCCTGTTTCATGATGAATAATGAGCCATCATGGCAACAGCGTTTGATGACAACTCAGAAGCTTTACTATTTAGTATCATCAAGGTCTTAAGACTTTGCTGACCACATATGAGGTGGATCTGGTTAACCTGCCATATTTACCACTTTTCTGGCAGAAGTAGATTTTAAGTAGATGGGAATATGATAAAAAAAAAATGGTATTCAAATCCTTTTTTTTATTTCTCTGGGGGAAGACCCCCACATCCCCCTGACTGAACTTATTAGTAGACCTCATGCTCATTTTTTCTGTAAACAGAGCATTTAACTCTAACTTTCAACAAGAGCAACGAAGTAGCTTAGCACAGAGTTAACTGAGGGCAACACTTTTATAGATTTTATACTGTGTGTTTTTGCTTTGTTTATATTTTAATAAATGCTTGTGTATAATTATGCTGGTTTCTTCTCTTAATGTTGCACAAGAGTGAATAATTCGCCAACTTCTTCTATGTAGAACTCCAAATCTTTCAACCTACTAGGGGTTAATAGTAAATTTGATTATAGTTATTACTTTAATTATTAATCAGAGTTCCAAATTGATAGTTCAGAATATTTTATGAGACTCAATAAACTGATTGGCTATCATTTGTCTTCTTTAAGAAGAGTGGTGGAACTTTTTAAATAAAATTCCTGAGGGTTGAGGAGTGATGACCCCGACCCACTGCATGAATGTCACACAAGGCCTACTCATAAAATGCACCGACTTCACCGATACCGAATCTGACTCCAAACTAAATTGAAAAGTTGACAGCCCTGGGAAATCTAATGGACACATACCATACACACTCCATCATCCACAGGTGAGACACTGAAGAAACATTATATAGATTTTTCTATCCTGTATAATATGAGTCCCAGGTCGGCACAGGTGATAATCTGATTTCTTGCTGCCCACGTTTGCTGCCTCACTGATTAAATGTCAGTATTACCATGTAACCTTTAGCTGGGAAGTAGCGTGCATACACACACACATATACACACAACCAACCAAGTTTTCTTGGTGGTTTTCTCCAACTGCACCAAAAAGCAGCTCTTGCTGTCATTCATCTCCCTCAGATGGATACATACAGGCTTCCATACACAGATACATTCACTGCCTCCATCGTGGTTTGGTAAATGTTTTTTTTTCCTCTCTTACATTAAATGGTAAATGGACTGTACTTGTATAGCGCGTTTCTAGTCTTCCAACCACTCAAATCGCTTCACACTACATATCACTTCACACATTGATGGCAGAAGGGTCATCAGTCTAAAGAAATTACACACATACAGCCCTCGGGAACAATTTGGGGTTCACACACAATTGCCTGTTGAACCAGAGTTGACCCTGTGCAGTGTGATTTGAACTCCCCCTTTTTTTTCACTTCCCACTATTGCTTCACTTGGCTCTACAAGTTGGAAATAGAAGCGTTTCTACGCCCAGGGGTGGTGGTGGGGAAGCTCCTTGGAGACGCTGAAGCTTTTCTGATGCAGAGTGTGCAGAGAGAGAGACAGCCTATTTCCGGCCAGAGCTTGTTAAAAGCCTGTCACAGTGGTGAACTTGTCATCATGGAGAAGAGAGTGATTGATCGGGAATGTGTCCCGTCAGGGGCACTGTGAAACCAGAGTCATGTCTTGATCTGAGATGGTTATCTGCTGGGTTTCCTGGTCTCCCTTCCTCTTCACCATCTACACCACAGACTTCAGCTACCACACAGAGTCTTGCTACCTTCAGAAGTTTTCTGATGACTCTGCTTTGGTGGGATGTATCAGCGGTGGTGATGAGCCTGAGTACAGGGTTGTGGTGGGTAACTTTGTCTCATGGTGTGAGCAGGACCATCTCAAGGGCAGCTCAATGCGACAAAGTCTAAGGAGCTGGTTGTAGACCACTGTTGCCAAATGCTTGCTCATGGTGGAATTTGTTGGGTCTCTGTAATTAAGATTATAAAGAGTACGGTCTAGACCTGCTCTATGGGAAAAGCGTATATATATATATATATATATATATATATATATATACACACACATATATATATTCATATTCATAAGTATAACTGTTATGAATTGGTGCTATATAAATAAAATTGAATTGAATTGAATGAGTGAAATTGAGATAACTCCATTAAAGATGAAGCTGTTAAACTTTATCCAAGGACCACAGCGAAAAGCAGAAATTCGTTTTCCCAAACTAACAAGCAGGGCAGTACTGAAATTAGCTGCCCAGCTACTGTAGCTCAAGGGTGGGCTTGTGTAAACCCAGCGCCCCCCTCACTGAGCCACCTCTGGTGCTAATTGTGGCCTGAGGCTGCAGACACTCAGAGGAACAGTTTATAGACGAACAGAGCGGAGAGCAACTTAATGTGGACAGTCGTTTTTCCTGATCTGCCTTCCCATTTTCTTTTCCTTGCTTTGCTCTTGTTTTTCCTTTTTACTGTAGTTATTTAGTTAAGTTATTTCTGTACATTCCTTTTTTCTGCACATTTTGCTCATTGCTGCAGACATTAAGAGCCATTATAAAGACATGTTTATTTGTATATATTCAACACTGATGTTGGTGGGCCACTTACAGGGAATATGTTGTAAATAGAGTCGACCTTACTTTGTGGTTCCCCCTCGTTTTCTCTAACTTCTACGCTTTTTTTCCTGCTGACGAATGTACGATGTGTTAGGTAATACCACCCACTTACTTGTAAGCACTTATGGCAGAAAATAAATGCAACCATATGCTGCCATTATATGTGTGCATGTGTGTGTCTATGTGTGTAGTTGCATGCTTTCTTTTGCACTAAACTGTTAACCACTGGCAGGCGTAAGGCCACGGGGTCGAGCATTTTAAACTTACATCATATTTCTCCCTCGTACTCACTGCTGTGTATATGTACTTGGCGTGCTGAATGTCCGTCTTAAGCTGCTCACTTCAGAGAATAAATACATGAGCCAAAGACAGTTTGCATTAATCACTGAACCTAAATGACACTGTCAGAATGGCACTTTGTCAGGGTCTGAGCCTTAGTGCTGTGCTTACCTCCCAATGCATTAACTGCCATCTTTATGATTAAAAGAGCTACCCCCAGACTGGTGTGTGTGTTTGTATGTGGGAGAGGGAGGGAGGTTCACAAATACTATCAAGTATACTGTGTCAGTAGGAAGTAAAGGAAACATGGATTATGTGTGTGAGACTCTTAACTTAAAATCAAATATTTCCTCATCTCACCATGATTTTCATGGACCAAACTGTTGCTCCATATGAGTGTGATATTGTTCAAAGATTTTGGGTCTATGTTTTCCAGAGAATTTGTCCTTTTTTTTAGTGGCTGGCCATAGCCTTTGCTATTGCTAAAAAGTTGATGATTCTCTAAATAGAGAGATGATGTTGCTACAGCTGTAGGGAGAAGGTTATGTTCATGGTAATATGTATTTATGCAAATTTTGGGGGTTTAATCACATTTGATATCTGAGATCTGATTTTTTTTTTAATACATATCTAAATACTTTAGTATTCTCCAACAGAATGACATATTACAGTGTAGAGAAAGCTTCAAAAAACATTTAGGCCACACTGTGGGAGCGATAAAGTTTAAAGAAAATATCGTTGCTAAAGGATAAATCATGATCTAAGACAACTCAGAGGTTCCTTACGGTGATGCTGGAAGCCAGGGCAATGCCATCTAGAGTAACTATATCTTTACATAACATGTCTTGGAGGTGTTTGGGGCCAAGTACAATAACTTCAGTTTTGTCAGAGTTTAACATCAGAAAATTGCAGGTCATCCAGGTTTTTATGTCCTTAAGCCACGCTTGAAGTTTAGCTAACTGATTAGTTTCATCAGGCTTGATCAATAGATATAATTGGGTGTCATCTGCATAATGAAAGTTTATGGAGTGGTACCTAATAATGTTGCCTAAAGGAAGCATATATAAAGTGAATAGCCGTTGTTTGTTTCTGACAGCACTCTCCCTCTACACATTGCATGTAGGTCTATGTGTGTGTATCTCTCTATCACACCAGATGCTAAGCATGCTTTGTCATAGATGGAGGAAAAGCCATCTGTCATCTGCATAAAGCAGCATCTTTTCTGCTGCTCTTAACACACAGCAGCCTCCTCAGATCTCTTTAATGCTGTATAGGATTTGGAGGATTCACTCTCACTTTCTGTGTATCTTTGTCTCTATTGGAGCCGCAGAGCTCTTATGTAATGCTTGTGGTATTACGTAAGTGTTGGGGGTGGCAGCGGCCTGGATTGGGGGTAGGGGGCTCAAGTGTTGTTTCTCTGCCTCTGGAGTGACGAACCATCCATATGTGCTTGGGTCAATCCACATTGATCTCACACAGCTCAGGGATTTGACAACTGACCTTGTGTGTGTGGCTAAAGCTTTGCCTCACATTTGTATAATTCTCAGTTTCCTCGTAGAGGAAATAAGATAAAAACCTTAAATGTACACTATGCTTGTGTGTGTGCGTGTGTGTGTGTGTGTGTGTGTGTGTGTGTGTGTGTGTGTGTGTGTGTGTGTGTGTTTAGAGCTAGACCAATAAATCAGCCAGGCCGATATTAGCTAATTGCAGACATTGGTGGTTAAGTAACCAGAAATAGCAGTACAGAACTGTAGAACTGTGAAATAGTGTCACCATTATAAATTACAAAGGTTGTCCACCAGAGAGCACTGACAAGTTGAGTTTACACTGTAAAATGTCCCACTCAGTATGTATCTTGGTCACAATTCTTAAAAAAAAAAAAAAAAATAATAATAATACTAAAATTTGTGGATCTGTATCAAGATTGTTTGTTTATGTATGTGTTCATTTAAAAAAAAGTTATTGGATTTTTCAAACTTCCAAATATTGGTATCAGTAGCCTAAAAAATCCAGTATTGGTCAGTATTGGTCAGGCTACATTTCTTACTTGCTGAAAACTGTTACAGTCTTACTGTATGTGTGCTGTGTGAGCTTCATTCCCCTTCAGTTCCTTGAAACACGTTAAAAACCCCTCATGCAGGTTAAAGTTTATAGATTATTGTTGTACATGTTCTTAAAAACTGTGATTTAACTATGTAGGTATAGATGTTTGAGAATTGGCCATTGAAGATTCTTCTCTGGCAGAAATAAAACCACTGTAGGCCACAGACATTGTGTCACAGAAAAACCCAGGCTATGAGGACTCATACTATTGTATAAGTCCAATAAGACATATACACACCACAACAATACAGACGTGTTCACCCATGAGTAGAACAAGAGTGAGTAACACCACTCTTCCATTCACACATCCCTGCAGCACTGAGGTATTTAACTGAGCTCTCTTAACGAAAGTGATTTGAGAAAGGATTGAATGTCTAGGACTGCTCATGTCTGATGAACTAAAGTGATGTTTGACTCCATCACACAACACAGTTATTTTTCTCTTGAGGGGGGGAGACCAAAACAGAGCTAAAAGGATAGTGAATATTGGACTTCGATATCGATGTGTTTATAGATTGTTGCGCTGCCCCTAGTGGTCATGAGGTGAAATTTTGCCTTGATTTATTGCCACATATTATTTGCCAAAAACCGCTAATGCACGACTGGACAGATATTAGCTGTAGCTAGCTAGCAAAGTACGCACTGAGAGTGTGTGTGCAAATGTTTTGCTCAAGTTGAAACATCAGCTCATGCAGATGTGTCTTTGCCTCAATTCCTGTTATAACTGATTTTTTTGTCTACTTGGGGGCAGCAGAAACAAGTTGTGAACACAACATTGACATATCGTCACCTTTTAAGTTTATATGGCAAACTTGTTAGCAAACAGTTGCTTCTTTACAGTTGCAGCAGTTATTGAAAATATTAGCATTCATTTGGAGTTTTGTTTGTGTCTACCTGATGAATGTAAGTCCAATATTCACTCTCTTTTAGCTATGTTTTTGGTCTCCATCAACTCTTGAGGGAAATATCTATCTATGACTAGAAATAAGAGGGAGAGATAGAGACAACAAAGTTTCCCCACCTGGGCCCAACCCTGGGACGTTGTGGTTCATGGTCAGCACTTTAACCCCTAAGCTATGGGGGCACTCCATACTTTTTTTAAATTGACTTTCAATGCATTTGCACTAGCTCTAAAATCCACCTGTCTGAATACAGCTTTTGTGTCCCATGTGTTCTATGCTCTCTACACGATACAAATGTTAACAATCGAATTGCACTGCTGGAATAGAACTGCTGATTTCAAAGTTTCAGGGCCCACGATTCACCAAGGTGTTTAGGGTTAGGGGTAAACACAGACTTTGTCGCTTTTCTACCCCTTAACAGTTAATTTAATAGCTCATTTTGGAGTTGCCAAGTTGCCTTTTGTCTCATTCACTGTTTGATATCCATTTAGTCACAGAATATTTATTTAATATTTAATATATAAGATTAGTGCAGAGGATGACGTCAGTGCAGTCCAACCACCAGCCTCCATATGGGTTTTTAAAATTCTAAATCATGACGGATACTCATATATGACTATGACTGATTATTTTTGATGAGAAAGAAGAATTTTGACATTTATATTTTAAGCACTTATCAGAGGCTTTCATCCAGAGTGGCAAAGGGCACCAGTAACATACTGTAATTCCTGTATAACATACATGCAAACATGAAACAAACATAACCAAAACCACGGTCAAAGAATGAAGTTTGTTGCATGTGATTTACATTGCAATCACTATTGAAATGTAAACTAAGTAAACATTTTATCCACGAACCCTACCTTATTTACATAATCTTTCTTTCCAATTCTAGTCTCATCAGTAATGTGATGTCTCACAAAACCTATAATGATTTGCTTTTTAGACTGACCATTCATAGTAAGTGGTAACAAACTGAGGACAGCTAAAGTGAAAACATTTATGAATTTATTTTGGATTGGAAATTTAGTGGATTTCTCATTGTGATTGAAAGTTGTGAGTGAATAAGACGTAAAGGTCTATTTTATTCATTCCAAGCTCTAACCTTCCCTTTCTGGAACACTTTCTACACTTGAACTCTCCCTTTTTCATAATTTTTTCAATGGCAGCTCCACACCATGTCAGAATCTTCATTTTGTCTATTTTTTCATTTCCCTTCCTGCCACTTTCATCTCTTCTGTCTCTCTCTCTGTGCTGCTGTCAGTTCCTATGAGCAGACAGGCCTGTGTTGTGTTTTGGCCACACAGGGCAGGCTGAAGCTGAAGCCGCCTGACTCATAAGCTCTCGGCTGTTGGGAGACAGAATGTCACTGCACATTGGGTTGCCTTCACGTTACACAAGTGCACGCACAAACACACACAGCAAACAAACATGTATGAGGAAGTACACATACTCACACCACACAGATAGTACAGAAGTACACACAGAGCAAGCCAAGCAAATCCCAAATACATACACACACACACACACACACACAGTAAGTCACACTGGACTGAGGTTATTTTTAGCCTGGCCACTCATATGCAGACTCATGCAACAGGAAATGCACATGATGGCTATGAATGAATATGTGGCATATTTTGGCATGTTGTGATTGTCCGCTGCTGTCAGACAGTGATGGATTCATGGTGTCAGCTCTGTCAGGTCGAGGATGGAGGGACAGAGTGGTGTCAAAGGGATATCTCACTCAGGGCTGCTTCACACTGAGCATGTGTGGATCACTGGATTCAAACTCTTGGGCGTTTCCCTTCCTTGGTTCAGGCTTTTATTTTAGCCGCAGCACAACAGTGCCATGCACTCAGAACTTGAGTGACTCCAAATAATTGCATCTGTATGCCTAAAATGCAGGTTTGGCACCCCCTCCAACAGAGCTGAGATGTAGTCATTAGCAGTAAAAATCTCAGGATTGATACATCTTGTCCTATCTCCTAGGATACGATATGTTCGTCTTTGTTTTTCATATTTTCATTCGGTTTTATTCTGTTACTCTCCTCTCGTTTCAGATCACTTCACTTCCTGCCCCTTGTGTGTTACCGCCTGTCCTGATTACATGCGTCCTAATCAGCTGCACCTGTGTCCTATTGTCTTCACCTGAGCATATAGTCTGCTACTTCTCCTTACTCATTGCTAGTTGGTTGTAGTACTTTCAGTCTCATGTTCCAGCCTTTTCTCCTAGTGTGTGTATTAGGCTAGTGATTGGAATATTAAGATACGTTTCCGAATATAAAAGTGCCGTAAAATAACATGTAGGCCTATAATGGCGTTCATGCGTCATTGTTTCCTCCTCTATTTCGTATATATATGCAAGGAGGCTGCACTGCTGAGTAAAATTGTGTGTACACTTGCCAAAGAAACATCAATTTCCGACCTCCAACATTGTCTGGAACGCAGCATAAGAGACAGGTCGATGGCTTAAATTAATTGATCGTTGAGGTTAGTTGAAGAAGGTCGATAGGGAAAAGCAGTCTAAATATATAATCAGTTTTTACAGCTGTTTATAAGGTTGAGGGCAGGAATTGATGAATTTTGTCTCTAATAATTAAAATGTTATCATTAAAGAAGTTCATGAAGTCGTTACTACTGAGGGCTATAGGAATGGCTCAGTAGAGCTGTGCCTCTCTGTCAGTCTGGCTACAGTGCTGAAAAGAAACCTGGTGTTGTGCTTATTTGCAGTAGCACACCAAAATCCCCAAATTCATTAATTAATAATCCAGGTTATGATTAGAATGTTTTACAATGTTTTGTAGAAATGATATATTGCCCAAATGTTTCAGACAAAGTGGAAATGACAATTGAAATGTGTTTATTGCTATATTGTTCACAAGACATCACACTGTTCTCTCCTGTATTATTATCCATTAAGGGGAAATCATTAAGATACAAGTCTTTCTAATGAATGAAAAAAATTGTTTATGGTTATTTTGTTAATAAGACCAACAGTTAACACATACCTAATACTTTTAACCAGATGCTGAGTCTGAAAACAATTGAAATCTAATATTTGGTTCTGTCATTTGTCCACTTCTGTATAAAACTGCAATGATTTTGTTATGTGGTATCAGATCAGCTGCAGCGTCATCATAATCACTAACTAACTAGTGTCGGTCCGGAAAAAGACTCCTGTGAAGGCTGGTCTTGTGTATCCTCACTCCTTAGCAAAAATAAGAGCATTGGAACATCCTTCAGCAGAGGTGATTTTTCATCTCACCTTTTCAGCCACTGGACCTGTTCCCTGACTGACCTTGGGATAGTTTGCTGAGACAGCACAAACAAACTGTGTGTGTTTGTGTGACAGCTTGGACAGAATGGGCCTCATACCAGACCACTACTCATACCTGGGCCCGAGTGGAAGACCTCAGGCGGACAGCCTGGTGGCAGGACAAAGGCGGTACCGTAGACCTCAGGTGTATGGCCTGGGGGCTGGACAGGTGCGGGGCAGAAAACCTCAGGAAGACGGCCTGGGGTAGGACAAAAGCAATGCTGGAGATCTCAGGCGGATGACCCGAGGGCTGGACAGAAGAGCAGAGCAGGTCTGGAGGTGACCAGATGTGTGGAGCAACTCAGGAGGTCTGCGACAAAGGCGAAACCCTTCTGGAGGTCGGACTGGAGGCCGGCAGCGAAGGCGAAGCTCTTTGGAAGGTCGAGCTGGTGGCCGGTAACATGGTTGGAGATCAGGACTGGGGTTCTCTGTGGCGCTGGACAGCTGCAGTCCAGGTTTCAGGCTGGTGGCCAGCAGGCTGGAGTACAGGCTGGGATGACGGCTGGAGGCTAGTGGGCTGGAAGCTGCAGGCTGAGGTACAAACTGGAAGCTAGCAGGCAGGAGTGCAGGCTGGAAACTGGGGACCTGGGGCTGAGGCTTGGGTGCAGAGGAGGCTAGAGAGTTAATAAAACCCTCTACAAATCTAGGTAGCAATTTTAATAACCAAGGCTTGGAAGTAACTGTCTGACGTGCCATTGTCACAGCAGCCTCTTTCTCCTCCATACTAGTGGCGTTTTCACAGTAGTTAAGAAGGCACTCCATTCAGTTCCTCCACAGAAAATTATTCATCTGCTGGGTCCATTTCTAGCCAGTTTGTTCTGTCGCAGGTTGTCAAGCAGGGAACACAAGGAATACAAGAAGTTGGACCCAAACGCAGGCACAGAGGCAGAGCTGGTACAGTTCAATGATTTAATGGCAAAAGAAAGTGTACAGCAGGCTTATGGGTATGATGAGGCAGGCAAAGTTTAAACCAGGAAAGCAGTCCAGCATGACCAAAGTCTAATCAAATCAGGCAGAAACTCCAACAAACACTTGACACATGGATACAAAGACTAACTGGCAAAGAAACAACCAAAGCACACAGAATATATACACTCAGTTGAGGGGAGATAATGAGACACAGGTGAAACTAATCAGGGCAGGGCAGATCATCAAAACTGGCGGGAAAAGCAAACAAAGACAGGAAGTCAAACTACAAGATACATGAGGGCATGAGAATATTTCAAAATAAAACAGGAAATAACTCTACACAAACCCAAAACCATAACAGCTATTTATGAAGTTTGTGCAGTTAAGCGAGTTTTGTGAACCCAACTTGGAGCACTTGTACAAGCAAACCCCACAGAAAAATGTAAGATAGAGTTGGGATTAGAAAACGAAAATGATTCCTGCATGAGCCTCAATGATTTCACAACTTTCAAAACCAGGAGGTCTCTCATCTTCTTAAATTTTACATATTTTGTGCCTCCAAGAACAAATCTGTCTCTTACCTGTTTGTGTCCATTGATTATGTATGCGTTTGTGCTAAGTGTGGGCTATGCTACAATTTAAGTTTCAATACATCGACATTGAAATGAAAGGAAAATTTGGGGGAGCTGTTGGTCACTATAAAAAAAAATCAGGGTGTATCTTTAAATGTACAGATTTTTTGTTGTCCCTTGTGACAGAGTGACAGTTCCTGATTCCTGCTTATGAGTTCTTATGACTTTTCTTCACATGCCTTGCTTCTGGTGTAGGCTAATTGTAAACAGAACAAAAGCATCGAATCAAACTATTTTTCTGTTTTGGACCAAAGAGGTGGTTGGTGTGAGTGTACCATGCCAGAAAGTCTTGACAATCAGACACATGATTTTGAGCAGCTCTTAAAAATATTGGGCCTTATACATATGATACATCCAACCATCTGTTACGTGACATATTGATGTACTAGTTAGTGGGAATAACCATAAGTAGAATGTAATGGCTGGATTTTTGCATCAACATGAATTATATTGACCAATGACCAAAATCTTAAAATCCAGTCAGGAACAACAGTAAATAAAAGTTATTCTTAAATGGAAAACAGACAAAAGCTGTGTATTGTGGCATATTATCTTTTCATTTCTTTGTCTTTTCCTTCCTGTGGTATGTTTATCTATAATTGGCATTTAGAGAGTTTTGTCTGACGTCACTACTTTTTATTTATACCTCTGCCTCCTTATTGGATTTTAAATTCAGTCGCCCATTTGACTTATATCTGTGCTTTTCACCTTGATTTTATTTATTTGTTTATTTTTCTGTTTGTTTATTGGTTAATGATTCCACATGAGTCCTTCAGGATATTGTCCTCTCTCACCTGCTGTTAATTTTTCATATTTGTTCTACTTTCAGTGTTTCAGCATGTGTGTGTGTGTGTGTGTGTGTGTGTGTGTGTGTGTGTGTGTTTTTCTCTGCAGCAATCCATGAGTTCCCCAGGGATTACTTCACCAACCAGGAGCGCGTTGAAGGAGCAGTGGGCCTGCACGTCCTCTGTGTGAGTGTCACCTGCAGCACTGTATATACACACTTAGTAAAATGTCATTTCTAAAGTCGCTCTTGCTTTCTTCATTTGTGTAGGTTAAAATCAATTATACAACATTGGAAAAGGCCTCTGTGAAGGACATCAGGAAGCTGAGATTACAAAAAAGATCTTAAATAAAACAGTTTGATTAAAAAATGCGACATGGTGAATAATAATTACTGCTCATATTTCCTACCAAAGCTTAATCAGTGCATCAAAGACTTTATGCAGCAGTAAATCAGTGTGCAAGCTGCTCTGTTATCTATATAATGTAAAAACCACATATACTACGCACAGATACAGCACACACACATCATCATTTAGCTATAGACAAATCTAGGCTGCAAGTAGACAAGCTGCCATTACTGCAGTGGCACCTCACTTATAGTGCATATAACACTGTAATATATGGAAAGGATTTCAATTTTTAAGTGCTTTTGCCAATAAATCTGTCCAGTAGATCCTGTAGAGACACATATGCCTAAAATATAGTCATCAAGTGGCATTAAACTAAAGGTTATAATCTACTAAACATTTCAGCGAAATGTAGTCCAGTTTTAACAGACCACTAGACGTCTTTTCTCTTTCTGTTCAGCTGCCCCAACAACAAAATGAGACTGGAAAAAACAGAAAAGGCCACAAGCCTCTGCTTCATGAAATCAATTTTACTTTCCTAAATCAACATTATCATTAAATCCCCATGTTTTGATTGCATTCTGAGGGGCTTGTTGACAAGGACCAACCAGGGACTGCAAAGAAACGCAAAAGAGTGTCTACACAGGGCCGATGGTGAGCCCATTGAACGAGTAACAGTAAAATTTTAAAAGTCATGCTAAAAAATTTGTAAAACATTTAATGCTAATTAGCTTTTATGATAAGATGATAAGAAATTGCTTGACATTTGACTGTGCCTTGCTGTTTCTAAATTCATTGATATTCTCACATCTGTCCTATGGTTTAACTACCTGGTCCCAGGCCAACCAGTCTGTAACTAAATCCATAGAGTGTCTTTACAATCGGGCCTTAAAAATCATGGTCAAAAAGCAAATAAGGTACCAGCATCGCCACATTTTAAGTAAATACAAGATTTACTTAAATACAAGTTTTGCAAACTTTATTGATTTTTATTATGTATGGGACTTTCTCCCCAGCCTTTCTGCAAATATATCAAGATATTACAGGGCTGCAGCAGATCCACCTGAGCAGCTTCAAGTGACAATTGTTAAGTTTCATTCTGCAAAACATAATTTGCTCATACAGCTTTTTCTGTGAAAGGAGCCAAGTTCTGGAACTTGCTACCTGATCACTTGAAATCTGTTGCAGACTTCACCACTTTTAAGAGAGCTACCAAATCCTGGCTAATTCAGGAACAAACCTGTACTCATGTCTAGTTTTTAAATGTAATGTTTTTAATATGTACTTGATTGTATCTTGTTGTATTCAGTTTACCTTTTTTACCTCACTGTTTTAATCTCTTATTTTCATAAAAGCCATTCTAGGGACAGGTGTTGCAAATTAGCATCCACTATAAACACTATGATACACACATACACACACACACACACACACACACATCCATAGACGAGTCGGGGACATACAAGACACACCAGAGTAGGAGAAAACAACAGAGAACACAGGGCTGGGGAGGATAAGGTGGCTGACTACCACAGGTACTTGCATCAGATAGCTGTTTTCACGTTGTCTGTGTATACTGTATCTGTCCCTATCAAATAAATCATAAATAAATATATTTTGCTAGCTTGATGCTATGTTTCCTGGCAGAAATTCCACTTTTACATTATCATGTGTTTCAGATTTTTAATAATATAATATTATAATGCATTTATTTTAATTGCAATGCAAGGAATCATGGAGTTTGATGATTTAAATCATAAGCTGGCAAGTGATTCCTACTGGGTTTAATTAAGCTAGCTAACATTACTCCACACAGCACGGTAGGAGTGATACGTTAATTTTATTTATTCCAAAGCCTGTTTCATAACCAGTTTCAGATTAGTCTTTTAAGACTTAACATATCTGTTGGAGGGGGTGACTGCCGACTGTGAACACCCTAAACATCTTTGCCTCCACTGTTAGTATAAATGTGTGCAGTTCCATTCTGTCACCACAGTAATGGTGGCGTGGCCAAAGAGTGTAACACATAAATCAGCTGCCAGGATGTTTTATGAGTCTGTGGTGGCCAGTGCTATCCTGTATGCTGTCGCATGCTGGGGCAGCAGGTTGAGGGTAGCGGACGCTAACAGACTGATCCATAAGGCCAGTGACATTGTGGGGGTGGAGCTGGACTCTCTGGCGGTGGTGTCAAAGAGGAGGATGCTGGCCAAACTACATGCCATCTTGGACAGTGTCTCCCACCCACTCCATGACGTGCTGATCAAACAAAGGAGTACCTTCAGCGGAAGACTCATCCCCCCAAAAAGCACCACAGAGCACCACAGGAAGTCATTCCTGCCTGTGGCCATCAAACTCTTTAACTCCTCCCTCTAAGTGTTAGTCTATATGACCCTAAGTCATTAAACTGGACATTGATCTTTATATCTCTGCAATATTTGACATAATTGTGCAGTATTCTGTGTTAATACTCCTGTGCAATATACTCTTTTCAGTTTAAAATTCCCTATTTATTGATATTGATATTTATTCATACCTCTATTACTGCTGTGCAATATCCTCCATCTCATAATCTTAATAAGCTACACTTGGCAGTTCATGCACTATTAGCTTATAATTATCTTGGTACTTTATTTTCTGACCTGTATTATAGTGTAATATATTTTTTTTGCTTAGTACTTCTACTCCTGTGCACTGACGTGATAGTGAGCTGCTGTAGCAAAAGAGTTTCCCCATCGGGGATCAATAAAGTATTTCTGATTCTGATTTTGATTTGTCTATATATGCAAGATCCTTCCATTGGTTTCATTCATTTAGTAACATTAAACCTAACACTTTGATGTTATCCTCACTCTTAAATTCCAAATTCTCAAATAAAAGCTACTATTCAAATAATGGCCAACACAAACAAATAAATTAAGTTAATTAGTTAACTTAGGTTTGGGAGCAGGGCCACGCCTCAACCACACCTCTAAACACCTGTCAAGCCTACTTACAGTGGGTACGGAAAATATTCAGACCCCTTTAAATTTTTCACTCTTTGTTTCATTTCAGCCATTTGCTAAAATCAAAAAAGTTCATTTTATTTGTCATTAATGTACACTCAGCACCCCATCTTGACAGAAAAAAACAGAAATGTAGAAATTTATGCAAATTCATTAAAAAAGAAAAACTGAAATATCACATGGTCATAAGTATTCAGACCCTTTGCTCAGTATTGAATAGAAGCACCCTTTTGACAGTACAGCCATGAGTCTTCTTGGGAATGATGCAACAAGTTTTTCACACCTGGATTTGGAGGCCACTGTGCTCTTAGTAACCTTGAGTGCTGCAGAAATTCTTTTGTAAACTTGGCCAGATCCGTGCCTTGCCACAATTCTGTCTCTGAGCTCCTTGGGCAGTTCCTTCGACCTCATGATTCTCATTTGCTCTGACATGCACTGTGAGCTGTAAGGTCTTATATAGACAGGTGTGTGCCTTTCCTAATCAAGTCCAATCAGTTTAATTAAACACAGCTGGACTCCAATGAAGGAGTAGAACCATCTCAAGGAGGATCAGAAGAAATGGACAGCATGTGAGTTAAATATGAGTGTCACAGCAAAGGGTCTGAATACTTATGACCATGTGATATTTCAGTTTTTCTTTTTTAATAAACATTTCTACATTTCTGTTTTTTTCTGTCAAGATGGGGTGCTGAGTGTACATTAATGAGAAATAAAATGAACTTTTTTGATTTTAGCAAATGGCTGCAATGAAAGAAAGAGTGAAAAATTTAAAGGGGTCTGAATACTTTCCCTACCCACTGTATACCTGCTCAACCATCCTGCTCCGTTTGTCTCAAATTACTCGAGGACAGACAGACCGTGTTTCACGCTTAAACGCAGGATCACATTATCTATACTTGGTACAAATGCTGAAATTTCGATTTCAAAAGAGTCAACTCATCATGGATCCTGAACTACAGATCAACTTGCCTGATTCCGATGACGATTTGTATGACAATTTGTTCGAAACCGGTTATCCTCCAGCCATGACACAGCAGTCAGACGACAGCCAAGCATCGGCATCTCCACTCAAGCTCTCCTAACAAGATCTCTCTGACTCCCGGTAGATCTCAGCTGTTGTAACAAAAGAGTTTCCCCTCGGGATCAATAAAGTATTTCTGATTCTGATTAATGAATTAATAATAATAGGAATGACAGTCATGGGAATAAAAATGACAATAATAGTAACAGAGCCACTAACAACAACTGTAGTAGCAGTTGTCGAGCAGGAACACGGGGGCAGCAGGTGGCCCACAACCGCAAATCCAGTCTCTGCAGCTCCAGAGGTAGAAATACCTGCTGAAAGCAAGGTTGACATTTTTTATACATTTGTATGTATAAGTATATTGTTAACTAGAAATTTATTACTTGACTGTAGGCCTGTAGGCCCTGATCTAACGGCATCATCAAGTTTGCAGACGATACTACGTGATTGGTTTCATCAGCAACAACGATGAGACTGCCTACAGGGAGGAGATCCAGCACCTGGCGACATAGTGCTCAGACAATAACTTGCTCCTTAACACCTCCAAGACATAGGAGCTCATCGTGGACTTCAGGAAGGAGAGAGGAGGCACACATGACCCCATTCACATTAACAGGATGGCTGTTGAGCATGTCTCCAGCTTCAAGTTCCTGGGGACTCATATTTTGGAGAACCTGTCCTGGACCACCAACACCTCCTGCCTGGTCAAGAAGGCTCACCAGCGCCTCTGAAGAAGACCCAACTGTCCCTAGCTATCCTGGTGAACTTCTATCGCTGCACAGTAGAGAGCATCCTAACCAACTGTGTCACAGTCTGGTATGGGAACTGCTCTGCTGCAGAGCACTGGAGCGGGTGGTGAAAACTGTCCAGCGCATCACAGGGACTCCACTTCTAGCCACTGAGGACATCCAGAGGAAACGCTGTCTGTGTTGAGCTCACAGCATTCTTAAGGACTCCTCTCACCCCGCCCAGAGACTGTTTTCTCCCCTGCCTTCCGGCAGGCACCTCAGGTGACAAGGACCAGCAGACTGAGAAACAGCTTTTTTCCCAGAGCTGTCTTCCTACTGAACTCCTCCTGCTGATTCCATTCCACTGTCCCCTCATATACCTTAACTTTAAATGCTGCTATATTGTTTTTGCTGCTGCTCTATTGTTTTTGCTACATGTACCACATGTTCATTTGCACTACCGGACTATTAGTGCTATTATTAGGACTATTTATACATATACTGCATCACTTGCACTCCAGTACTATGTACTGAATACTACAATAACTCATCTACTGCACTGTTAATTATTTCTGTCCATAATTTGCACTACTTAATATTCAATGCACTACTGTTCTGCCCAGTCCAATTCATTATTGTACATATCCATCAGTATACTTCTGTTTATAGTAATACCATCTGTATATAATGTCCATAGTACCACTTGTAAAATATTTTCATAATATTGCTCTTTCGTACATTTATGCACATACTTTCCTGCACTTGCTTATTGCACTGCTGGTTAGACCTAAACTGCTTTTCGTTGCCTTGTACTTGTACATGTGTAATGACAATAAAGTTGAATCTAATCTAATTATGCTTGCTCTTCAAGATTACTCCTAACTGTATAGATTTGAAAGAGAAGAAATCTATATTTATGGATTTGGAGCTCAGCTAATCATGCAAGGATTTCCATAAGTTTTGGATTGTGTCAAGCATAAAATAGGTGATGTTTCTACATTTACGTGGGTTTGCGTGGGTGAAACTACAATGGTGCATTGCTGCCACAAGGAACTGTTGGACGGCGTTATCTCATTTCCTTTCGCAAAGGATGGTCCAGTGTATCCTATACTAAAGGAGATAAGAAAGAAGCATCAAAGCACCTTTCCTTAACATTTAGAGAATTTGACCAGCTCTTATCATGGCTGCCACTTAGATACTTCTGGGTCATTTCACTCGGTTAGAACTTACCATGCCTCTGTTTTGCAAAAAACACTGTTCAACTGCAACCCAGGTAACTGCAGGGCTGATGAGAGAAGTGGGAACAGGTGTGTAGATAGGTGAGGTACTCAAGTGATGGGTAAAGGAGGGAAAGTCTGAGGGCATTTGATGGCAGGTCTGGGGAGTTGGAAGAAAGTACATGGCCTGGGAGAAGTGAGCCGGGGCTAGAGACAGGGACAGAGAGCAATGCAGAGATAGATAAGAAACTTTATTCTCCATTACATTAAATGAAATGGAAATTTGCCTTTGGCATTCTGGCAAAACAGTGTAAACAGACAGTAAAGGGCAACTAAAATACATAAAATTCATTTTCAGCAGCAGCAGTTTTATTTTATTATGGCGCTGTTCAGAATGGCCACAGCCGAGGTACTGGGTACTTCTTGTACCCATTTTTTCTGGGCTAGTGGGACCTTGAGTCTTCTGCCAGATGGTAACAGCTGGAATGATGAGTGAAGGGGCGTGAAGGGGTCTTACAGACCTGGGTTGCCTTTTTGGTTATGGACCAGTTGTATAGGTTCTGGAGTTGGAATTGTTTATTTCCAATGATCTTGATAGCTGCTTGACCACCTGGGTCAGCTTGTTCCTGTGTCTACCTGAGAGGTTCCCATACCAGGAGACAATGTTATAGGTGAGAACACTCTTAGTGAGTGACCTGTAGACCATGGTCAGGGTATGTTTGCTTGCTGGAAGCTCCTCAATTTCCTGAGGAGAGAGAGCCGCTGCCTTGCCTTTTTGTAAATGTAGTCTGCATTGGTCTGAAAGGAGAGTTTATTGTCAACTGTAAAGTTGCATGTCTACTGTGATGCAAGTGAAAAGGCTTACAGTGCTGTGGCATATCTACAAGGACAAAACAAACAAGGAGAGACTGTTACAAGTTTTGTGGCCTCAAAGTCGTGAGTTGCACCACTAAAGAAAATGACATTGCCTCGTTCGGAGCTGATGGGTGCACTTGTTGGAGCAAGGTTAGGACACAGTCTTCTCAAACCACTGAACATGGAGAAGGACCAGCTAAACCTGTGGACGGACTCGATGATCACTCTTCATTGGATCCGCAGCTCAGCCCAGCGGTGGAAGCCTTGTGGCCAATAGAGTGACTGAAATTCAAGGGCTCACCAACCCAGAGTTGTGGTCCCACTGTGCTGGCAAAATGAACCCTGCTGACGTGCCTACACGAGGTCAACATGCACAGAGCCTTATTGAGAGCCAGCTATGGTGGAATGGACCCACTTCACTGTCCACAGCTGTAAGGGAAACGGACATTGATGAGAACTATGTGGTTAATGAGGTAAACACTGAGCTGAAATCAAAGTATCAGACTGTTGTACAGCTTACTAGCACAGAACAAACTGAACCTCTGTTAAACTTAGAGAAGTACAGTAGACTTAAGACTGTGTTAAGAATAACTGCATGGGTCAAACAGTTTGTTATTAATACACGGGCCAAGCAGAAGGTTCAGGGAGAGTTAACCGCAGAGGAGATTAATGCAGCAGAAACGTACTGGGTAAAGGTGACACAAAAGAGCTGTTTTAGTTCTGAACTATTCCAGCTAAGGTCAAGACAAGATGTGAAAAGAGACTCAAAAATCAAAGACTTGAAACCTTTCTCAGATGAAAATGGTCTACTATGTGTTGGGGGAAGACTACAGAACACTGACTTTAGTTTCAGAGAGTAACACCCCTGGGTATTACCTACAAATCACAAATATTCAGAGTTACTGGTTCAGTCATGTCATGAAAAGGTAATGCATGCTGGTGTAAGAGACACTTTGATTCAAGTCAGAGAACATTACTGGATTTTGAGGGGTAGACAGCTTGTAAAACGCATTGTTTCAGGTTGTTACATTTGCAGAAAACTAAAAGTAAAGGCAGCACAACAGATTACTGCTCCTTTACCTCGAGACAGAGTGACTGAATCCCCTCCATTTGAAGTTACAGGGGTAGATTTTGCAGTACCCTTGTATGTTAAAACTAGGGGGCAGTCTACAAAGGCATACATCGCTCTTTTACATGTGCGGTAACTAGAGCTGTGCATTTAGAGTTGGTGTCAGATCAGACAACTGAAAACTTCCTCTTAGCTTTAAAAAGATTTATTGCTAGACGAGGGCTATGTAGGATCATTTACTCTGACAATGCTAGGACATTCAAAAGAGTAGACAAGGACTTGAAAGAACTATGGCAAAATATTAAAGGGTCAGAGCTCACAGAGTTCTTTACTGACAAGGGAATCACTTGGAAGTTCATTGCTGAGCGAGCAGCTTGGTGGGGGGGCTTCTGGGAGAGGCTTGTGAGATCTGTGAAAACGTGTTTAAAAAGGGTACTGGGGAAAGCCTCATTGAACTTTGAAGAGCTAACAACTATTCTTGCTGAATTTGAGGCAGTGTTGAACTCCAGACCTCTGTCGTATGTACACAGTGAGGCTTTAGAACCACAGCCACTTACCCCTTCTCACTTTTTGGTTGGTAAACGCCTAACTTCACTACCACCAAAGACTGTACCTTCTCCAGTTCCGGTAACAGCAAACAGTGAGGAGCTGGGTCGAAGGTGGAAATACCGGCAGAGACTTATAACCAGCTTTTGGAACAGCTGGCGCAGAGACTATTTGATGGACTTGAAATCAGCCCACAAATGTGAGACTCTTACACCTACTGCACTCAAAGTAGGAGATGTTGTCTTGATTGGGGAAGACAACACACCCAGACAGACCTGGAAAATGGGTAGAATTACAGAGCTTTTTCCAGGTAGGGATGGTCTTATACATTCATATATTGTTCGCACTCCTACTGGTAGTTTGTTAAGAAGACCCATTCAGTTGTTATACCCTCTTGAAATATATTGAGGTATTATTCGTCCGATAGGTGAGGAACAGCTGTTCATCGGGCGGGAGAATGTTGTGACTTATTTGTATTTAATATGTTGTGCAGTTGTAAGAAAAATGTATTTTATTGTGAAAGGTGCACAACAGGATGTAATGTGTGTGTGTCCGCCATCTTGACTAAAAGAAGAAGTTCGCGGTGCTGCAGCCAGAGTTCAATAAAAAAATGTGAACTCTTAAGTTCCAGCAAAGACATCCGCCTCTGTCATCATTGGGAAGCTTTCACGTCGTAATAGCATGACTTCAAGGTTTAATAACTTTGGTGGACTGCATTTGTCTTCTTTTTTTCATCTTCCTCCTCCTTCTTCTTCCTCCTCCTCCTCAAAATGCCTGGCCCCGATATAACGCGTTAATTAGTGAGCTTTAGAGGTGCTCATATGTGGATTTTGTTACCTTCGGACAGAGCCAGGCTAGCTTCCGCTCTTTCCAGTGTTTGTGTTAAGCTAAGTTAGCCGGCTCCTTGAGGTAGCGTCACAGACAAGAAAGTGTTATTGATCCTCTCATCTAACATTTTAATCTGACTTACCTGCACACTGAGTAGTTATGAATCCCCCATTATCATTAAGCTAATTACCCCATGGCTCCAGCTCCAGCAGCAGAAAGTAGGCAAATAGGCATATTTCCTAAAATGTTAAACAAGTTATTAAGGTTCTTTGGCAGAACAGAAAATGTTAATTATGTATGGATGTATTATAGTATCTACTTGGTTTGTGTCAGGGCTCAGTTTTAGTTTTAGCTAACATCAGGTGAATGATGGTAGAACCTGTGATTCCAGTGTAAACTGAGAAAATGGAGCACAAATGTTTTTTCAGCAGGTGTCTTGGCTAGTTGTGTATTGTTCCTCATGTGTGTGTGTGTCTGTGTGTCTGTGTGTGTGTGTGTGCTTGACCCCTGCAGGCGGTCTACATGTTCTATGCCCTGGCCTTGGTGTGTGATGACTACTTTGTCCCCTCACTAGAAAAGTTATGTGAGGTAAGAAAACACTGCAGGTTATTACTGCACTTCTACTGAGCTTACATCACCACACACACACAAGAACTCTGTAAGTAATGCGTTGTGATGTATTTCTGTTAAAAATAGTCTTTCTTACTTTCTTTCTTTTTGTCTCTCAACCAGCGACTTCATCTGAGTGAGGATGTTGCAGGAGCAACCTTTATGGCAGCAGGCAGTTCAGCTCCTGAACTGTTCACCTCTGTCATTGGTGAGACACATACACACAAACACACACGCACATTTGCATACATACATTCACACAACTTTTGAAGGAAGTTTATTGACCACAAAACAAGTTGAAAGTCACATTTTTTGTCATAAGACTGAATAATGTTGAGGTTGGGAATTGTTGGGTCTCTGTAAATAATATTATCAAGAGTACAGTCTAGAACTGCACTATATGAAAAGTGCAATGAGATAACTTCTGTTATGAATTGGCACTATATAAATAAAATTTAATTGAACTGAATTTACTTGCAAACTTTAGCTAAATGAATAAAAATTAGACAATGCATAGACCTACAGTTGCTTAAAATACTCCAGAGAAATCAAACACTGAGTCATATCTTACATGGCAATAAGAAAGAGTGAAAACTAAACCCCATCCAACTGAAGGACAGGAGTAGGTATTTATTTAACCTCTTTCTATTATACTGTATAAAAATATAACAAAAAGGTTGTATAAAAATAACAACAAGAAGGTTGATTAACATTATATATCATGACTCACAATAACTTATTTATAGCAGCATAATTTCAAGACTCATGTTTAATAGTTAACATCAATAGTAGTATGGAGGACCAGAACTGCCAAAATCAAAAATAAATAAATGACTCAATGAATTAATTAATATCCCGTTAAATGCACCAAAATAATATTAAAATTAATTTAGGCATTAAATAATATATAAAATGTGACACAAATTGATATTTCGGTTTTTACATTTGTATTGATCCCCCTATTTATTTACTTTCCCATTAAATGTTTCATTGTATTAATTAATTATTTACTCATTTACTCTTATTCATTTATTTATGTATTCATTTATTTATTTATTTATTCACTTATTAAATGTATTTATTTATGTATTTATGTATGTATTATTTTCCCTTTGCATTCCCCCCATTTATTTCCCCAAACTTTTTTATTTCTGTCTTTTCTTTTTACATTTCTTTATGCATTTCTGCTTAATTAAGCAAATGAGCCAGACCAATGAGAGGGGCTGTGTATCAGTTGATCGACATAGTACCTTCAGCGGAAGACTCATCCCCCCAAAAAGTACCACACAGCACCACAGGAAGTCATTCCTGCATGTGGCCATCAAACTCTTTAACTCCTCCCTTTAAGGGTAGTCTGTATGACCCTAAGTCATTAAACTGGACATTGATCATTACATCAACTCTCTGCAATACTTGACATAATTGTGCAATATTCTGTGTAATACTCCTGTGTAGCATTTTTGTTTAAAATTCCCTATTTATTGATATTGATATTACTCATACCTCTATTACTGCTGTGCAATATCCTCCGTCTCATTATAACCTTAATAAGCTACACTTAACTTGACAGTTCATGCACTATTACCTTATACCGTATTATTATTATCAACCGGTAAACCCACTTGGTACTTCACACTTATTTTATTTTATACTTATACCCACTTGGTACTTAATTTATTTTCTGACCTGTATTATAGTGTATTATATTTTTTGCTTAGTACTTCTATTCCTGTGTGCACTGATGTAAAGGCGAGAAGCTGTAACAAAAGAGTTTCCCCGCGGGATCAGTAAAGTATTTTTGATTATGATTAGCGTGTATAGATCGACTATACATGCCTTGCTGCCACAACAGTGGCTTCTGGCCACTGAGAGGGACAGTCGGCTCACAACTATCGTACCAAGGAGCTTCCCCTAGCCCACATGTTGAAGTGTCCTTGGGCAAGACACTGAACCCCAAATTTCTCCCGAGGGCTGGGCCGTGAGTGTGTGTGAGTTAGTTTCTTTGTTCTGATGAGCAGTTGGCACCTGCCATCAGTGTGTGAATAGGGTGAATGTGATATGTAGTGTGAAGCGCTTTGAATGGTCAGAAGACAAGAAAGGCGCTAAACAAGTACAGACCATTTACCATTTATCATTTCCCTCTGATGTCCTCCGGCTGCTCTGCCTCAACTCTCAGTGATTTACGGAGTTTACTGATGAATACATAGCATCACTTGCTGCTAACTGTAATGTTAGTGCTAGTTAACGTTAGCCGTGCAGCTGTGGTCTGATTACCTGATTCTCTCCGGAGTGGGAACAGGAATAAACAATGACACTCCCCTGGTACTCCCGGCTCCAAGCTCCTAGTCCAGGCAGTCAGCTAATGGGACAGCTAGCAGCACAGCTAAAATAGCTAAACGCTAACAACAAGTACTTAAAGCCATCAGCAAACTCCATAAATCACTGAAAGTTGAAGCAGAGCAGCTGAAGGACATCAGAGGGAAGACCAGAAAATATTCCCTCCATAAAATATGATCCAGTTTGACCAAAATCAGTGAATAAAGTTATAAAAGTTGTGTGCTTTTGTACTGTAATCAGTGAGGTTTCCCCAGAAACACTCCGCTCCGGCGGCGTGCATCGTTTTTTCAACCTAATTCTTGTCTCATTTGTGGTCTGATAAACAGTAAATTCATCATATTCATTGCCCCATGTCGTTATTTTCCAAACTATTGTAGTTGTCATATTTTGTGGGACCCACGCGAGTGCGGAGTAAGTGGGAAACATGATAGACGCGTACTGAGAATAGCGAGCTAGCTTAGTAGCTGAAGACCCATAGTTCTCTTGGCATAGCTATCTCTTGCACAGGCCCAGTCTGTTGATTTTATTTGAATAAATGTGTTTACTTTTACATTTATAGTATTATTATTTTTGTGTTTTATCCTTTTATTTAAGAAAAACATGGTTCCCGTTTGAATAAATTCTATTGCACTCCTTTTGTCTTTACTACTGACTGAAAATGTTATGTTGCACATTTTAATCTGACTTACCTGCACAGTGAGTAGTTATGAATCCCCCTAGGAGGTATCATTTATTTGCGACGTTGCAAACTCTGAGAAAGTCTTCCACAGGCAAATACACAGGTATTGTGAGGCTTATATAGTGAGGCAAAAAGAAACATAATCAGCTGATTGAATGCATCTCTAGAAAATAGGTGCATTAGATCAGCCATGTTTGTTTTTCTTTTACCTGTGCAATACCCACAAGACCTTCTCAGAGATTGCAAATGAATGACACCTCCTAGGTGGCTTCAAAACTGTTCAGTGTGCAGATGATTGTTTCCACAATAGTTTCTCAGTGAATGTTTCACATTTGTCTTAAAGAAATGTCCAAACAAAACCAGCACATAACATTAACTTTTCAATTTTTAACTTTCTGCTAAGATCTAAGCAAAATGTTACACCATCTTAATATTTTCATTTATAATTATTAACTATTATTTTGTTAAAAGTTTAGATCACCACTATATTTCCAATTAACATAGGAAACTGATGAATGATAGCTTTTAAGAATGTGCTTTTACTCTAAAATATTTAGTCTGATCCATTTTACATAACAAATGTCCCACTACACAAGGAACAGTTTAATAAATTAAAATTATATCTTGCATCAGTATTAAAGGTTGCAAATTTGTTTTGCATGACTTAAGTACACTTGAAATAAATGAAAAGATGTGTAACAGTAATTATAATGATAGAACCTAGGGATAATAACCCAGTATCATAATTTGGCAAAATCTTAATGTCTTGCGAAATAAGTGATGCCTTCAACCTCTACCGTTGTGTACATATCACATTGGCTTAGGCGTAACTTTCCTTAAGCGCCTGTCATAACCTGGCCCATAGGCCATGACAAAAACGGGAAAAGACACAGAATGTTATTTAGTGTAATATAGAAAATAAACTGAACTGTAACTTGGGATTTGATGTGTCTTAGTCAGTGAAATCAGTAGTGTTCATGTTGTTGTGTGTGGATAGTGTAGGATAAGGTGTTCTGGAGTAAAAGTAAAACAAAATGTTAAGCAAAGCAATAGGGGGTAGGCCCTGACAGGGAAGAGAGTGAGCCAGGCTGCAAGCTGGGACTTTTATATCCTGTAGAGTACTGCGCCTGGGTGCTTCAGATCTGGTTGGATACTGCAGTCAGCTCTCTGGCACCTCAAAATACAACATGGGTAGACATAGTTACTGACATAGCACACACACAAGTAGACTAAGCAGGGGGCCCTCACACATCCTAATACTACTCATTTAACTTTAACTAACTTAGGAACCCTACAGCCCAGCTTCCTGTCTTCATTGCCGGCAGCCTTAACTAGCATGCAAACGGCACCCACCCCAAGCAACGAGTGCTCTGCTAGGCTTGACTATCCGCACCAAGCGCCGCTCCCCAGAACAGCATACCTACCTTGACTCTCTCCTTTTCAACACATCGTAGTTTGTCCCTCCAGTCCTCATCAGGCACAGGGGCAGCCACTTATTCTAATCAGTGTCCGCAGCAGTTCCCCTCCCTGACCACAGTTACAGTACCTAGCCAAGTCTAGCATTAACGTTATGTTAACGTTACATTGCCCGTATGGTAAGTTTAACGTTAACATTACATAACAGTAACTAACGAGGTGGACCTTTATTTTCCATCCTCACACAGACAACATTTCAAAAGTATTATCAACCTAAATTCAAACACTTCTCTATTACGTTTTAGAACTAGAATTTCACTCACGGAAAAAACTGGAGCACAGACTTCTTGGACGGTCTGTTGGTACAACAATTAACCGCACAGCAAACCATATTATTCTTCAGATATTTTCATGAAAAAGTCTCCAAAAGGCACAAACACGGCCGAGAAGTCAAGTTCGTTGACTCGCTGAGCTGAGGTGACAGGCGGCTAGCAGACAGCAGACGTTAGCGGTGACGGCACCAGCTGTCACTCAAAGCAGCCACGCCCTTAATTATGCAGAACTTTAAGCCTTAATATAATTTAAACAGCTGAGTTATAAAAAACATTCACCCCCCCTCATAGTTGTCATGAAGGGGGTAATTAAGTATAGAGACCGAAACCGTTTTTTGAACAAGGCTGTAAACATATTTATATCTGCTGTAAAGTCTGCCATTTTAATATGGGGGTCTATGGGGATTGACTCCCTTTTGGAGCTAGCCTCAAGTGGCCATTCGATCGAACTGCAGTTTTTGGCACTTCCGGGTTGGTTTAATTTTTCATTCCCGGAGGTTGCCGTTTGATTAGACCCCCATTTATAATTGGACAACAAGGGTGACAATGTACAATGTCACACTTTTGTCACATTTAAGTTGCTTTAGAACTTCATGATCTTTAGTAGCCCCTAGAATAGAAATTGAATGTTAACTTTATTAAATTTGCTTGCCTGCTGTTCATGGGATCAGTATATGAACAAATAGCTTGTCATGTATGGTAATCAGTGTTTGTGTATATGCTGTACAGGAGTTTTCATCACTAAAGGTGACGTTGGGGTCGGCACCATTGTGGGCTCAGCTGTCTTCAACATCCTCTGCATTATTGGAGTGTGTGGGATATTCGCTGTACAGGTACAATACAAAACACAGACAAGCTTATCAATATCTCTCGCTAACAATTTTTCCATCCAACATTCACGCAAGCTTTTAGTAAGCATTTTTGTATGCATCCATGAGAACAATGAAAGTAGGAGCACCATTTAAACTGTGATGGCTACCTTATACATGTATAGCCTACATAAAACATAAAAGGACAGACAGAGGTTGAGACATATGCTGACCTGCTTGTGCCAAGCCTCTGGTACTATTTATTCATAAAATCTCTCTCTCTGATCACAAGAAATGATAAAGGGTCACCTAGTAGTTCAGCTGAACAGGGAAAAGGTTGCACCGGATGGAGGGAGGGGGGGTAGCAAAGTCTCTCTCTCTCTCTCTGATATCTGTCCCATTCACATTTGTAATCCGGAAAAGAGAAACATACTTTAAAGATTTTTTTTCCTATTTAGATTACGTTATGTAAGACCAAAGCGCACACTCGCACACAGGCACACACACACACACACACACATATACACTCACACACAGAGCTTGGTTTATCTTGTTAGCTGTGCACAGCAGTGAGTACCTTGTGGGATGTGTTACTCAACAGGACAAAAAATGTAGTTTAGTGTCTGCAAGTTTTAGCATCGTCTCACTCCTTCTCCCTGTCTGTCTGTCTTCCTCTCCTAGACAATACATCTCTCCTGCTGGCCTCTGCTCAGAGACTCTGTCTACTATACCTTGTCTATCTGTGCTCTTATAGTGGTAAGGAACAGCTTGATATAACACAAACACAGTCATATTATAGCTGGAGTGCTGAACTTTTGGCTCCCCCTTCTGGCAGTGAGAGTAATTACACAAATACTGTTGACGCGTGCTTATGATGTATGCCTACAGTGAGCTCGCCCCAGGCTCCTGTTCAGAAATGGTTACAAAAATACAGAGAAATTTCCACAGTTCCAAGACAATAATCCATTATTTAGGTAGAGTAAATGTAATAGTCACATAACCTACTATTTTTACCAACCCGTCCAAGAGCAGTAATGTGACATCTGTGTCTGCCCTCAGTCCCTTCTCTCAGCACTCTCCAACAAGGAAAAGCTAAAGCTACACCAATGGTTATCCGTGTTTGTCCTCACTGTCAATTGCTTTCTTTTTTTGACAGTAATCATTCCTCTGAACGCTGAGTTGCTGTAGCCTACTCAGTCGCTGCGGTTGCTCAAGAGCAATGTAGAGAGAGAGTTGGATCAGCTCCGTTCAATTTCAATTCAAGTAGCTTTATTGGCATGACTGCATACAATACAACGTTGCCAAAGTATATTAACACAAACTATACAATCATAATAAACAAAATAAACAATGCTCAATAATAAACATTCTCTCCAATGGACCTTTTTTTTTTACAGCAATTGCAGATCACGGATGGCAGACCAGATCAAATCAAAACCAAACCAATCATTGCTGGTTGGCGTAAGCGGGAATGCCGCCACAGATGCTAGATTTAAAAACTCTGTATACTGCGAAATACAGAAAGATTTAATTGGTGGTGATAGGTTTAATCAGCATTGTGTGAACTCCTTTAGCAAAGGCTTGAATGTAACGGACATTCATTTATGTGTAAAAGTCCTGCACTCTAGCTTTAACATTGCAAATACAAAGATCTGTCCTGAAGTCTCTTGGGTAGACTCACTTACCAACCGGTTGGGCTGATGTGATTGTTATTCTTTCTTGTCCACCTGTCCAATTATGCCTTCATGTATTTACAATATGTGTGATTTCAACAGCTGTATAAATTACATATTCAAGTTCATGATTTTCACCTCACTGTCATTTTCCTCTTCCATATTACAGTTCATATATGATGAAAAAGTGGTTTGGTAAG
Organism: Siniperca chuatsi; assembly: GCF_020085105.1. NCBI lineage: Eukaryota > Metazoa > Chordata > Actinopteri > Centrarchiformes > Sinipercidae > Siniperca > Siniperca chuatsi. The sequence goes on along the minus strand of NC_058052.1, from coordinate 3,588,481 downwards.
TCTAATTTTTGTAAGTGTAAATTGTTTAAAATTAATCAAAGAAGAAAGAAATTAATGACAGCACAATCATTAAATTTGCTTACAGCCTCAAATTTACAAAATAATTTGCATGGTAAATTGATCGGAACTGTGTTTTGCAGGTGGGAAGCTCTCACGTTGATTCTGATGTATTTCGTTTACATTTTGATCATGAAGTAAGTAATTAAGCTTAATTTTGGATAGCACACAGTTAAAACACCCTATGGTTTTTCTTAAAGAATTATTCAAAGCAATCACTTCCTGCTGCTCTTTTTGCACATTAAAAGTTTTGCATAGACAAATCATATTCAAGGTGTTTTATAGTAAAGCAACTACAGGAAATAACATTGTTATAGTCATGCTCAGGTTCTACGGTACCTCCATGGACTTCATGGAGTGCATTATTTTTCATAACCACATGGGTCAGATTGGATTATCCCAAAATGTAAATATTATTGATCTTTATTTTTGTTTCTGGAAAACAATGTGTTGGCATTTTTTGAGTCAACCTTGGAATAAACATCACTAACCTTCCTGTATATGAGTATTAATCTAGAATGCTGATGAGAACACTATGTCAGTGCCTTTCAATTACTAATAATGCACACCATGCAGCCAATCAGAATTGAGTATTCTAGGTGGCCTGGGTTATAAATACTGTTATTACACGGCTTTGTTGAATGCGGTCTGTTATTTCTGAAGAGCAGACCGCTGCTATGAATAACAGACTGTTGCTAGGATGCAGTTGTGATAATTGAGTCCAATCATATCAATCCGCAGAAAGAAGTCCTGTGGCAAAAAAAGTTAAAAAATTATTTTAAAATCAATTAAATCAATATTAGGTGTCAAATGATTGATTTCTTTAGTAACTATCATTATTGCGAAATTAACCCCTTCAGGGTGATTCTAGACTCTGCATCACCCTGCCTGGGTTAATTTCGCAATAATGACCAGCTCGCTGTACATTATCCCTTACATAATTAATGTTGATAGAAAAATTAAGAAGAAAAGAAAACACAATAATTTGTGGATTTTATGTGGAGTGCAATTGATCTAGCAAGAGCCCCATGACAGCTCAATAAAACAGAACTAATGAATAACTGGAAAGTATTCTGTGGTAAAAATTTCAAGTCACGGTGCAATTTCATATATACTATACATAAATGTTAGATGTGAATTGGATTTTACCTGACTTCTGTTTCAGGTTTAACTCAAATGTTGTTCGTTTTCTGGAGAGGCAGAAGAAGAACTCGTCCAGTTTGAGGAACGGAGCGGCCAATAACGCTGAACTAGACGATGGCTGTGAGGCTACCACTGTTCTACTGAAGAAAGGTACACTTTTTGTTACACTGGGATTCATCAGCTGGGTGAACAGAAGTACTGGTCAGATGGATAAACTGTTGTTTGCCAAGAAATCGTTTCAACACAACTACATCTTAAAACACAAATGTTTACATGTTATATTTTTCTGTTTGTGTACCACTTAAAAGAAATACATACAAGTATTGAGCTTTAAAGGTATTAGTATGGTTATTTTTGAACTTTGAACAGAGCCAGGAAAGCTGCTTCCAGTCTTAAGTGCTAAGCCAAGCTAAACGCCTCCCTGCTCCATCTCCATACTTAACACTCAGACATGAAAGTTGTATTGAAGAAAGCGTAAAAGTGTATTATCCAAAGTGTTGAACTATTCCTTTAAGCCTCACTTCTTGACTGCAGAGTTGTATGCTCAGATATAATCTAGCTGCCTGAGAGGAATCATTGCTATGGTTGCAAACATTGTAAGAATATATTAATTCCACTCAATCATCAAGGATTTGATTATGTGCTACTGAACTATATGTTCCAGCATAGATATTACAAGGTATAGAATGTAGTAGATGCATGTGTTCTCCTGCAGTCATAAGTGCATGTGTATATTGTGTGATTACATGCATGTGTGTGTGTATCCTACAGCAAATCACCACAGGAAGCCGTCGGTGCTGATGGTGGATGAACTGCTATCAGCGTACCCCCACCAGCTGTCCTTCTCCGAGGCTGGCATGAGGATCATGATCACGAGCCACTTCTCCCCGAGAACTCGCCTCACCATGGCCTCACGAATGCTCATCACCGAGGTAAGGAATCACACAGCTACAGCTGCACTTTTGATTGAAAAAAGAGGGGGGAAAAAGATTGCTGCCATTTCCAATTTGAAGCAGACTGCAGTGTGTTTTTCTCAGACGAAAAAGTGATTCAGACAGCCTCTTTAACAAACTAATCTGGTGCTGCACGGAGGTCCCGGGCTTCAAATCAACTACACCATTGAAAATTCTAGGCATCACGTGTTTTTGGACATTTTTCAAGGACTACTCAAGACATGATTTAGAAACCTGGTCCAAAAAACAAATACCATAAATGGAAAAATGGATATTTTTGTTTTCTTATTGGCACCCTGTCTGTGCTTACACCACTCAGAATGTAGTTTTTCTCTGTCTATGTAGACAAAATCCTTTGCAGATAGCCAATCACATTAGTATATTTTAAACATGCTTGTATAAAACAGTAACCAATTCATGAATAACCGCTACATACTTGTGCAGTTATTATAATGAAGACAAACTGTTACTAAGTCACGTCCGACAATGTTTTGATATCGACTGATGCCACCTAATGATACCGGTGACAGATCTGCTTCGTAGCTGCATAAGCTAACATTAACATTAGAGCTGTCACAGACAGGAGGATTCATGGTCCTGAATCTTGGATGCCTCAGTTCAGAGCTGTAAGGTTACAAGCTTAAAACAATAATATGATGTGATTAAAAGTTTAACGGAAGAATATAACAGCTCTGTTCACCAGCTGTCTGTCATTTTCACTCTTCAACTACCCAGCTACCTGTCTGAAATTTACGTGAGGCGATCACCTAGAGCGTGTTTGTAGAAAAAGACTCACCACTCTGTTGGTCGTTTATGAACAGCCCACTACTTATCAATTTTAAACATAAACAAATTATCCAGAGTGGCATTTCTTCTTTCACAAATAATATTTGGCCAAACATAAATGTATGCCGGCACGCAGAGAGGTGATTAACCAGGCAACAGACAAGATTTCTTTGTTTTGTTGTTTCAACAACTCACAGAATTACGGCTGAGCAAATTTGCCGGTTGTCATTACAGCTGGTGAAATTGATGGTTGACGGCCTAAACTTGAACTTGCTACACCTTGTTGCACTGTTGATTATGTAAGTTTACAGATCTTGCAATTTAATATAATTACACTCTTTCAAATCGCAATTTCGATATAAAAACAATAGTGTTCAGCCCTAGCGAAACACACTAGAGACTTAACTGCAACCCACATTAGCTTATACCTAACTCTCCTTCGTACCATCAAACAAAGACACACGTCTTCCTGCACGTTTGCTTGCTGACTGACCTACCAAACAACACCAGGGTGTAGCGTAAATGCATTAATTAGTATGAAAGATGATGTACACTCAACTTCGGGCTATCAGAAATGATCAGTAGGCCTAATTATGTAGAGTAACGGAATTTAACTTGCATTAAATTCACCTCTGGGGCACCCCATATGCTAGTACTAAATTAGGAGCATTTAAATCACTAAACATATTTAAAGATAGCACAACTGTAGTACACTAATAAAACTAACACAAGTTAGCAACCATGAGGTGCCCTCCACACAAATTGTATAATTAAGTTTCAGTTAAGGCAAAACGGTAAAACAACTTAACTACAAACAAGCCCAGTAATTAAATGCTGCATGACAACACTAACATTCTGGTCTATGCACAACAGTGGAAAAAACCCAGTAGTGTCCAGAATTTGCTCCTGTGCTCTGCCTCTGCATCAAATGATGACTGAAGCAATGAATACAGCAATACACAATTCATGAATGATTGAGGACTACCGTATACCAGATAAAGCAGTGGATAATGCCTTGGCAAGATGGATTCATTTGTGGGAACAAATGAGAACATTAACCAGTTAAATTGACTTGAATGCACCATTCAGCAGCAGAGAGATTGATGGGAAGCAAAAAAGGGAAATATCTGGAACAATCCAAGATTGTTTCTATATTGATAGGAGATCTTAACTTCTAACCTAACAGTTCCTAACCGCTCTTTTACTGTAGCATCAACCCTGATCACAAGAAATGATAAAGGGTCACCTAGTAGTTCAGCTGAACAGGGAAAAGGTTGCACCGGATGGAGGGGGGAAGCAAAGGCTCTCTCTCTCTCTCTCTCTCTCTCTCTCTCTCTCTCTTTTCTCTCTCTCTCTCTCTCTGTTCAATTGGGCTTTAAAATAAAAACATACATAAATAGAGGAATAGTAAGATTGTTTGAGGGGGGCAGTTAGTCTCAGCACGAACTGACATAGGGGACTCTTCTCTGGGCTCAGCTCTTGGGTTTTGAGGGCTTTGGAATGGAGGGTGTCTAGGGGGCAGTATTTAAGGTGATTAAAAAATTTGAGAGCTCTCGTTTGAATGTTAATTATCAGTGGGTATCTGCCTAATTCTGCTCTACATACATTTGTTGGTGTTTTTCTGTGTACGTGTAAAATGTAACTGCAGAATTCTGCGTGTACAGATTCTGTTGGATGTTTGTCCCAACGGGTATAGCTATGATGACTGAGTGGTCCCCACATTTCACTACCATATAGCACAGTGGGCTGGATGAAACTATCAAATATTTTAAGCCAAATTTTAATTGGAATTTGAAAATTATAAAAAAAAAAATGTTGAAACTCCCTGATGCTGTTATGGTTATACCAAGGTAGGTATAACTCATACTATGTTCAATGATGTGATTATGAATGGTAAACTGATATTTGTTCTCCTGGCATCTGGGGCATTTTTGAAAAATCATGACATTAGTTTTCTTCATATTTACTGCCAGGGCCCAGTTCTGACTGTAGTCCTTGTTCAGTAGGAGACAGTAGAACAAGGTCATCAGCATAAAACAGAGACTTCACCTCTCTATCTAGGAGGGAGAGGCCAGGATTTCATTTATATACACATTAAATAAAGTCGGACTTAAGAAAACGAACACCTCTTCTCTGGGTGAAGGTTTGTTAGTTTGTCGCCAATTTTTAAAGCACATCTATTTTCCAAATACATTGATTTAACCAGATCATACATTTTGCTCCCATACCACAATGTAAAAGTTTGTAGTAGTTTTGTAGTTTGTATAGAGCCCTTCATGCCAAATAGAGTCGAAAGCTTATTGAAGTCAATAAAACAAGCAAATATCTTACAATTTTTGTGTGGTGTACATGCTTGTTAAAAAGTGTGATGGGTGTATACATGGTTGGTGGTATGGTGTTTTGGGAGGAAGCTAATTTGATTTTTACTCAAGATGTGTTCTTCAAGGAAATCTAGTATTCTTTTATTTAGAATACTACAGAATAGTTACCAGAATACCTAGACAACTGCTGACACAGATACTACAGTAGTTACCAGGGTCTGATTTGTCCCCTCTCTTATAAATGGGGAAAATTAGTCCTTAGCACCAGATGTCGGGAAAACATCCTGACTGTAGTACGATATTGAACAACTTCAACATTGCACCCTGCATCTCTGGGGTGCTGCATTTGAGCATTTCGTTTTTAATGCTGTCTGGACCACAAACTTTTCTTGGCTGGAGAGACTTTGTCTGTATGGTCAGTTCTTCCCAAGTAATTGGGAAATCAAGGAGGTTTTGGTTGTCTTATTGTTTCTTCTAATTGTGAAGAATGGACCGGGAACTCAGAAATTTAAGCTACTCTGTGTTACTTAAGCCCCGATCCAATTGTTTCTGTAACACACGTCTCCCTTTGTTCAGTCCCTGCTCTCCTGTTGTGCACACAAGGACCAGCACAACAGGAGAGCAGGGACTGAACAAAGGGAGACGTGTGTTAACAGAAACAATTGGAGTTCCCGGTCCATTTTTCACAATTGAGAATGACTTCCGGATGGGAGCCGAAACGTCTTGATTCTGAAAACAGTGTCCAGATAACTACGACTGAAACCTTTTCTACGATAGAACACTCCTGGACGAATGAGGAACTACACCGTCTTGTTTCTTCTAATGTTTGGAATTTTTCTTTCATAATACATTGATCTGAATTAATTAGATTTATTGGTATGTCTTTGTACAGATTTTCAAAATGTGCTCTCCAGTTGTCACCATTTTGGATGGGTAGTGCTTGTTGTTGTCCCATTAGAGATCTGAGGACCTGCTGCCCAGAAGTATTTTCCTCACTTTTAATTCCCATGTTAAGGTTTTCTTTCAATGATATTCTCAACATTTCTTAACAAAAAACAAGTGTCCTTGATAATTTAACTATAAGATATGTTAATGTTACGGCTATCAGTTTAGATTATTTCTCCATCGATTCTGAGAAATAAAGTTTTTTGCTGTCAGATTTGGAGTGAATGGACAGCCGGAGCAGTTGCTCTGAGTGTCTAATATTGCTGCGGATGATTTTACATTGGAGTTAATTGAAAGCTCTTGGCTCATACAGACGCACAAGGTACCCATTATCGTCTGAGACTCGAAGGGGCATCACAAGTGTCGGTATTTGACGACCTGGGAATGAGAACGTATTGTGTCTTTGCTACCAGTCAAATATGTACATAGAAATGCGATCCACCACACAGTTTTTGACTAAATAAAAAGGGATGACTTTGTGTTTTTAGCTTGATTGAAACCGATTTTAATAATTTTATGACTATATGAACAAAGAAATGAAGACAATTCTTAAATATATTAAGTAAATATATCTATAGGTCACCCAATTCTCAATTTCAGATTGACAAATGAAGCTGCTGTATTAATGAAAGTTAATTAAGTTATTTAAGGAAGGATCAGGCTATTTCCATCAGTATGTTTGCATATTTGTATAACTGTGTGTGTGTGTGTGTGTGTGTGTGTGTGTGCATGATACAGAGGCAGCGTCTAATCACCACACGGACTTTGACCAACGGTGACTCCGATGTTCCAGTGAAAGGAGGAAGTAGGTGGAGCATAGAAAATGGGCTGTCTGAGGCAGAGAGGGGTGTCAGCGTTCGCCATGATGACCGAGAGGCAGGCAATGAGACAGAGAACGAGGACAATGAGAATAACGAGAATGACGAAGAGGAAGAAGAAGAGGATGGAGAGGGACCCCTTGTACCCTTCCAGTGCCCAGGTACCTGCTGAAGATGGATCTGTGTGGAATGTGTTTACACTCTGTTTTTGAAAATGATTTATTTTGTGTCACTTTTGTTTAAAGAAATCTGCTTATTTGCTTATTTGGAAGCTGTTTGGCATAAAAAAAGTTCCAGCAAAAAAGTTCCTAGTTTTTACATTCCTATATGTTTACAGGTTAAACAAAAAAGGAGATATTTGTTAATTTGTGAGCTTTAGAAGTGTTGGTAGGCATATTTTTGTAACGTTGGACAGTCAGGCTTGCTGTTTCCCCCTGCTTTCAAGCTAAGCTAAGCTAAGCACTTCCTGACTCCAGCGTTGTACTTAACACACATGCATGAGATTACAAAGAGAGAGAATAATCGTATTTCCCAAAATATGAAAAACTATTTCTTTGATATGGGAGCTTTGTAGTTTGGCTTTGTAGCTATGAACATTTGTTACAGTCAAATAAGTCTGTTTTCAGAGGTTCTAAAAACACTGTCAATAGTAGTAGTTTTTACAGTAGGATAATTTTTCCCATAATGCATTGTGTGAATGTTGATTTTAGGTTGTTGTTGAAGGTTGTTGACAGTCATGCACAAAATCTTTCCCAGTTAGCTTTCATTTTATTTTGACACAGTGTGCTTCAGTTTCCACTTAACCAGCAGACTCTCTGGTGTTGTCGTATCAGAGCGACTGTGTCCATTCATCAGTGCATTCCTCACACAAATCTTTCAAACACAGCTAAAGGCTTTTCTTAACTTAAAATAATTAATAACATGGGTGAAAGACAAAAATGTAATCACAAGTAGATGAAAGTATGAAGTGAATTGATAAATTTGCTGTAAATTTTTTTCATATTTAGATAAAGACACAAATCATGTGATTAAAACAAAAGTAGAACCACAACTCTGTTTGCTATTTATCTTTCAGAGTTGTCACTGGTGTGAGCATTTATTGTTCATCATCTGCAAAAGTAATTCTTATCAAATCAAGTGTGTTTGGATCAAATTATGTCTTTATCAAAACAAGTTCAAATTTGAGAACAGTTTATCAAGTTTAGTAATTTATTCATAAAAACTATTTTTAAATTCCACCCTTGTATGATTCATCTTACTCCTGCATTCTAGCCTTTTTGATTGTACTATATTTAACCATTCATTTGTTCATCTGTGTCACACTTTGCAATAATATACATCCTGCATACCAGATACTGTAACAATGCTTGAATTACATGTGCATCAAATTTAAATGTATTAATAGATACAGTTAGCCGTATAAACAATGAAGTGCAATTGTGGTGTTCCTACATTTCAAAGCTATATAGTGATGTATGGGTGTCACGCAGGGAAACAGGGAAGACAAGGGAATAGGACCCAAATGCAGAGCAGATGTAGTTCAGTAATTTATTATAAAAGGAAAATCTTACACAGATAGTCAGGCAGGCAGAGGTCCAATCCTGTCCAAGACAGGCAAACAAATCAGACAAGGAGCAAGCAAGGTACAAAATCCAAAAATCCATACAAGGTTAAAAACGGAACAGAAGAAATGTCCAAGCTGAATATATGGAATATTACGTGCAACACGTACAACTGTGAATGCAAATGATAATGACGAACTGACACTGAACAAATGAAAAACTCGGACTAAATACACTTAGGTAGTGAAGACAATGAGACACAGGTGCAATTAATCAGGGCAGGGCAAACAATCTCAACTGGAGGGAAAAGCAAGCAAAGACAAGAAGTAAAACAACAAGACACACGAGGAGAGGAGAACACTACAAAATAAGACAAAAAACCCCAAACTATGACATATAGTCAGAAATAAACTTGCAGGAATCTTATTTAAAAACATATTAAATGGACAGCAAACTATTCTTATGGGTGGACAACAATGATTACTGTCTGTCAGTTTTAAAGGATGTTTATAGTATGAGAGGACATAATAATCTGTCTTTTTACCTTTCCTCCCACTTCACCCAGTCCATGTAACTCAGTCTTGTATGTTGCCCTGTGTGTTTGCAGCGGGTGTGTGTAAAAAGCTGAAGTGGCTGCTGGCCTGGCCTTTGTGCCTGCTGCTGTACTTCACTGTCCCCAACTGCTCCACACCTCGCTGGGATAACTGGTTCATGCTGTCCTTTATCGCCTCCACCTTGTGGATCGCCGCCTTCTCCTACATCATGGTCTGGATGGTGAGACACGAGGATAAAAAAGAGTGGAAGGCAAACTGACAGAGATGTAGATTTAAAAGAAACATTTTTCTCAATGAAATGCTATTCTGCCGTTGCCTATGTGATTCTATTATTTTTAAGTTGTTTATATTTGTATAAAAATTTTAATATCTCCAGTAGCAATTAACATGTGAAGCTAATAAAGTGTCCTTTAGCCATCGGCCGAAGCTGAAGAATGAAATGATTGAAAATTGGCTGAAATGGAATGAAAAAGAAAACCAAACTGAAGCAGGGAGGAAGGTGTGCTGCTGGTTGAAGAAGTAGATTAGTAAAAACGTGAAATAAGGGCAACTGCTAAATTCACCAACTTTAGAGACCTCCAGAGCACTCTTAAAATGGTGAGTATTTTTAAGGCAAAAGAAATACAATAAGCAACTTTTATTGGGTGAACTGACAATGTGTAAAGTGATAGGGTATGCTCATAGACAGTTGACATAGCTGCAGACATTACCTCATAGACAAGTTATTACCATGCAGATCCCCTCAGCAATACAAGCTTTTTAGCATCTTTCAGCTCATTGTTTTGATTTTATGACCTGCAACATTACTGTTTTGGTTCACTGTCGCCGCTATTATTGCCCTTGTTTTCAGCGGCAGAAGGCAGTTGTTTTCAGCGAAAAAGCTCTAAAAACCCACTGTATTGTATCAGTTACTTCCTAGGCTGCTCACACTTCTTGCTATTTTTTTTTTTTACTTACAACTAAGACAAAGGAAACACCAGGCAAATTCTGTTGTAAGAGGTACTCTTAGCAGGTCAGAAATGTGTTGATACCGTTGACCTGGGATGCATGCAATGAAAGTACCTAGTTTAATCTGAATACTGAGAGACACTGACATGTATAGAAGATACAGCACCAAACAGCAGACAGACAAAGTTAGCGACTAGCTGGTGAACAGAGTGGAGCATTTAGTAGCTTAAGATCCAGATATTCCTCAGGAGTTGAAGACCAAAACAGAGGAGAGTTAATATCAGGTGGCCAGAAACACCACTCCAAATGAATTCTAATGTTTTTCTGTAACTGCTGGATGTGTAAATAGGCAATAGTTTGCTAACACATTAGCCATATGAACTTGTCAAACTTGTGACTTTTTAAAGCTGACATGGCTAATGTGTTAGCCAACTACTGACACCAAGCAGATACATAGCATCATTAGCATTAAAGCTGCTTGTATTGATTTTTTTGCTACTTGGGTGTCATGGAACAAGCTGGAAGCACAACATTGACATATCACCTGACAATGTTGATGAATTCCCTGTGGAGTTTTAGACCTCTAGTAGCACTATGGAGCTGTTGTATGAGTGGGTCCCCACTTTGTTTATCTCGTACATGAGGCCACACAAGGACACACATAACTGCCAAAATAGAAGCAGTGTACAGTAGTCTGTCTCTGTCTTTGTCTGTCTATCAGGTAACAGTGATAGGTTTCACACTCGGTATCCCAGATGTCATCATGGGCATCACCTTCCTGGCAGCCGGCACCAGCGTCCCTGACTGCATGGCCAGCCTAATAGTGGCACGACAAGGTAATCACACACACCCACAAAATGACAGGTTACCGAGCTGTCATTTGATACACAGACATACGGTCCGATGGAAGCCAAACAACACAATCAAAGTGAAGCCACTATAAAAGAGGGTAAAGAGATGACAGAGATAGAGATGGGTGGGGAGGAGTTGTCCCTCCCCAACCATCTCAGGGGCAGAAGAACTGACCCTCTTCTGCAAGTAAGGTAACGCTATAAAAGAAGGGGGGATTGGTAAGGGATCCCTATGGGGTCCCTTCCTCCATCCTTTCATCTGTGTTTATTCTTGTTCCTGTCATCAAATATTTAAACTGCTCTGTTTGTCTTGTGTGCAGGGTCTCGCTGGGAGACACACCCTCCACACACACACACACACACACACACACACACACACACACACACACACACACACACACTCACACTCACACACATTGCAGCAGTGGCAGTTATCAGCAATCCTTGACTTTTTGGCTGCTGTCGCTTCATCGCTTCATCGTTTCATTGGGATGTCAGTCGGATAGATAGCTCCACTGATCTCGCCTGTATCAACCTACCTCTGTCCCAACCTGTCGCAGCCTCCCCCCATACCCCCTGTGTACCTTCCTGTCTCCTTGTTGCCCACTCACTTTTCCTTTCATGCTGCCTCCTGTACCTTTCTTTTCGTGTTCCCACTGTTTCTGCTGCCTTCCAACTCTATCTGTCTGTTCAGGAATGGGAGACATGGCGGTGTCCAACTCCATTGGCAGTAACGTGTTTGACATCTTGGTGGGGCTTGGTCTCCCCTGGGCCCTGAAGACTCTGGCTATCAACTACGGCTCTGATGTAAGTAGCACACTCCTCAATGCCACCCTTTCTTCTCAGGGTAGTAACATGTCATGCAGGTAGATGGATCAGGGACACACAAAAGATGTTGTCATTTAATGATTTAACATGAAGGCAAACTGGGAACCATAAGCAGTATCAGACACAATCATCTTTTAATGTGAAATCCATATTTCAGTGTAGAGGAGTAAACAAGAAAAAGTTGTGTCTAACTGTATCTTTGCACTTGGTCTTAAGTTAGCAGTTGAACAGATAAGACACAAATCATATTTTCGTCTGAGTTTTCTTTATGTAGGGGTAAAACACAGCTGATGGATTACAGTAAGTGAGAGAATATGATAAAAAAGGAAAAAGATGCTTTACTACTATATGTGCACTTGAAATAATAAAACCCAGCTGGCTTTCAAAAACTATCTCAACTATCCCAAAAAAGTCAACATGATAAGCTGATACGCTGCTTCATGAGATAATGCAATCTGAATAACAACATGAGCCACAAGATGGAAAACAGAACAATAAAAATTGGCAGAGAAATAAGCATGAACAGAGGCTGTAAGGGAAGTGAGCATGGTAATAAGTGTGTGTTGGATTGATAATGAAAGCAGCTGTGTTATATACTGCACTATCCCAAATTATCAACACAAAGACATTAAATTAGTGTTTTTCTGTTGTACAAAGAAATTAGACCTCAGATGAAACAAAGTACTCCGTGCCAAAATTGTTATGTATTTATTTTGCAAAAATAATTATGATGTGTGTATTTTGCTTGTATTAACTGCCTAGCATTCTGTGGGTCAGGGGTACACAATCTTTTTTTTAAATCAAATTTCCACATATGAATTTTACATAAGGTCAGAGGTCTGGAACAATAGTAGTACACACCAAGATAAATTAACACCAAGATAAATAAAAGTCCATAACGTTCCATAAAGTTCTCCATAACTTTACAAAAACTCCATACATTCAACAGCCCATCATATAACTAAAATTACACACATTCAAAAAGACAGCATGGTGGATAAACTGGTTATCTGTAACCTGGCCACAAGTGTGACCTCCAGGTTACAGATCAGGTGATCCAGGACTGCGTGAGAATGAATGCATATTGAGCAAATAAACTGTGTGAACTTATTGCTCTGATTTAGTTTTCACCAACTTCTGAGAAACATATCTGGCTCTTAAGCTGCTAAATGTAGCTAAAACCTTGGTGTGTCCAGGTCATAAAACTTGCTGTAGAGCTGAGAGGAAAAATATTTATTAGAGCAGCTTTAAGTAGATGAAAAGATCATTCCAGAAATTATTTTTAAAAATGATTTCTACATAGTGATGTAGTAGTACTACGTCTCACACATTATCTTGCAGATCAAATTAAACAGCAAAGGACTGATCTTCTCTGTGGGGCTCCTGCTTGCGTCTGTGTTTCTGACTGTGAGTATACAACAACATGTCTTATCACAAGTTCCATAAACAGGACAGTTGACAGATTTCTGACTTCTCTCCATGTGTTTGTCTCAATCTGTCTATTGATCTGTTTACGGCTCTCCACCCACCTGCCTTCCTCTGTCCCGTCTGTCTGTCCAGGTTATGGGAGTTCACCTAAACAAGTGGACATTAGACAAGCGTCTGGGTCTCATGTGTCTCCTCCTCTACTCCGTCTTCCTGTGTTTCTCCTGCCTCATTGAGTACAACATCTTTACCTTTGTCAACCTGCCAACCTGCCGGGATGACTGACACACACACACACACACGCACACACACACTGATGTACATACATGCAAAGAATTCCAAGTGAAGTGAAGTATTAAATAGATGGTGGTGTCCGATGACAGAATTCTAACCAGAAAGTATAATTCTAAATCTAATCAACAGCAAGCATTATTTGCAAATACTATTTGACACAGGTCTGATTCCTGCTTTGTGTCTCTTTTATGAGAAGATACCTGTCTTTCTGCTCAGTGCAATATGGAGCTGCTCTGGTGTTTGCTCACGAGTGTGGGATTGATTTTAGGAACAGAGATGGGAATGAGTGACTCATTACAAGCCCTCATACAGGACAGCACTGAGGACAACAACCACAACAAAATAACTCTTTGTTCAACTTCTTGCCTCTGATGTGAGGACCTTTCATTTTGAAACTCTTCGTGTAGGTGTAAGTTGTAACGTTTACTAGCTGCTAATCTTTTAGATCTACTAGTTGAGCGTAATAATGATAAAAGCAATGACGTAAATGGCTAGGAAGGTGTAGTTTAGCGCTGTGGGTGCAGAAAATGAAGATTTGTTGAGTTGTTTAAACAAAGTTAGGGCCACAAATTGAAGTCTTCAAGCAAAGAGCAGACTGTTATGCAGATGGCACATTTCTCAAACTCCATTATCTTAGAACTATTTATATTTCCATTATGTGGTCTGTTGAGTGCGTTTTGGTTATGTTGTTATTATTCAGAACATTTTCAAACACAGCTACATTTTCAGATCAGAACTACACAATCCCCCCTACACAGAACCAGGGCATTATCCAGTCACCTTTCTATAAATTAACTTCAATAGCATCACAGCTGTAGCTTTTGTGTTTTGTACTGGAAATCAATTAGCTTTATGGAGAGTTTTTTCTTTTCCTTCTGTAAATAGCACACATCTGTAAATACCCCCAGATGTCATATTTATTATTAATTCATGTAATACACACATTTCTCCTCTGGAGGTCACAAAACACCCACGCAGGTTTTGTTTATGGGCCCAGGGTTGGTTAAATCCACACCTAAGATCTTTTCAGATGACCACTTGTGTACAAACAAGCACAATTTCCTCTGAAGGTTGATTTCATTAATGTCTTGTTATGTGATGTGTTTAAATGTTAAAAACATAATTCAAACTTGCACTGAAAAGCTTAAACTAGCTTCACAGGGAGACTGTAACTGTTCCTAATGCATGCTGATTATAAGGATAGCATCCTTGTAAAATGAAGCAGGTTTGTATGAAATTATCATATCGTGGTTTTAACAAAACAAATGTTATGTATTTGAGGATTGTTGTGGAGAGATGGACTGCTGCTTTTTAAACTCTTCTCAAAGACACGGACCAAATAGACTCAAAACAGTGGTGGTATCGTAGAAGTAGAGTAAAGATGCAATATAAAGCATTGGGACTTTTATCCCAGCTCTAAATCTTTTGGTTGGGTTTTCAACTTTATTTTAATCCCGGAGTGCTTTGTATTTTATAATGCCTAATGTCTAGATTTGTCCAGATATGGTAGGTTTGCGGTACATAAATATTCCCACTAGTTTTTAGAGCATGTGCAATGTGGTTCATGAACCCTACAAGCCATTATTATTCCAACAGTTAAGGCACGGCAAAAATGAACACTCGTCTGTCAAAGCCTGTTGATTCTCACACAGTATCCATCAAAATATCAGCTTTTCCTCCAGATAGGTTCATTTAAAATGTCAAGTCCCCTACTCATATTTTTTCTCATTGAGGGAAGACAATTGCCAAAACAAAACTAAGTTTGATTTGTTTCAGGTACATTTTAAATTTATTGATGAGTAATATAAAATATCAAATCTGAGAATTTTTTTTTGTTGAATGTACAAATAATTAATGTTGTTTTTACTCTGTGCTGTGACCGGAAAACAGGGTTTTAAAGTGTTTAGAATCTTATGTAATGCAATAACTATGAGCTTACAAATATGTAAATATGCCACTTTAGGGATCAAAGACAAATTTATAATAGAGTTTAAAAAGATGTATTCAAATTGTAAATGATGTCTGTCAATATCTGACACTGTGACAGCTTGTCATTCTTTATGAAATTATTTATCAATGACTATACAAACAATCAAAACAGAGCCCTACAACTCTGAACATCAGCATGCCACACAGAATAATCAAATTACTAGTAAGCTGAATTGTAGAATTGAATACTGTAGATTCTGGTTATAATGTCTACCTGAAGGGAGATCTTGATATTTAGAATATGAGGTAATCATTTTCTTTATCAGTATGTCATCAGGGTAGAAATGTATTTATTTATTTTATAGGGCCCATCATTTCCTAATAATTTCTTTGAACGTTTTTCTCATTTTAAATTAAAAGTCACAATTTTAAGTCAGAAATTTGACTTACTTTCTCATATTACTATCTCATAATTAACTGAAGTAAATCACACAATTTTATTTTGATTTTAAATTGATTAGATTTGATTTTCAAAGTCAATTTTTACATAGTATCTAAAAATGTTGACATTTCTTTTCCTGGCAGAAATGGGCTTCCATAAATTCTCCTAAAGAACTGCTAAACTCTTAACAGGTGGAGATCCATTAAACCCAAGAAAATTTGCCTTTATTCATGATATTTTATTAAATCTGTGCTTGACCATAGACACATTTTTGCATATTCATCTGACCTGCTGTGCACTAACTTAAAGACTCTTTAGGTTAAACTAGCAATTATTCATTGTACTGTCTTTGTTTTAATTATAGGTGTTTCATAATCACAGTTTCCAGGGACCTTTGTAACAATTTACACTTACATATCTGTTTCTTTCTAGGAAACTGTTAGGAAGCCATGGGACCAATTAAATAAAGTATTAACTAATTATTTTTATCTCTCTCAAATCCCAAAATGCTGATGACTGTTGGTACTTTGAAAATCAACACTGTTCAAAGTTTAGTTTCAAAACATCAACAGTTGGTGATTTTAATAAAATTAAGACATGGATCTATGTGTATTGTAGCATTCCTGGCTCAAACCAGTATCTATCACTAGCCACAAGCTCTCTGCTTTTCATTTTTGGTAGGGTGACTAAGATACAGATATTTACTCTATGTCATACAATATGATGGTTATAGTATTATTGTATTTTTTAACATAGGGCATTTTTTCAGTTTAGTGTATTTATCAGAAAATATCTGTATCATGCACTTTACCATTTAACAACTGATTCTACATATTTGGTTCAATGCATTCTGTGCTGCTATTCACTGCATGTACCTAACACCTAAACATAAGGTACCATGTTTTTAAAACTAACCAAACTATCACAAAGGCGCTCACATTTTGAAAAGAGGCGTCTTGTAGAGGAGATTTCTAAATAATTTGTGATATTCACATGGGTGATATTGCTGATGTACATATGTAAATAGATAGGTGTAAATGTATTTATATATTTTTTGTCTCAATCTGTATATCTGTTGAATATATTTTCATAGATCCTAGGTCTCCCTTGTACTCCCCTTTGTTTTGATGTGTTTGAGACCTCTGAAGCTATTGTCCTTTGTTTACTCGCATGGAGATATTTCAATATAATAAATTATTTATGGTAAATCTTAATGTACTTTGGGATGAGAGTCCAATGAGTTTTTAGATGGCACTGGATTTAGTTTGAACTGGATGACTAGATGACTGGATGCTGTTGCTAGTATAGGATATAAGAGATGGAGAATGAGAGTGTTTGACAATACGTTTCTCTGCATCCAAGCTTTACCTCTTCCTATACAAGAAACTTTTGAACAGAATGGTATACTGTGTTTAGATGTTTAAAATGTAATTTTAGAGATCATTTTGCTACCTAAGCATTAATAAAGTTGTCTTTGCTTAAGGTAATACAAGTCTTGTGTCATAGTTAGCCACTATGCCCCCCTGATCCTCGTGTAACCCGGTGTTTCTACCCTTCCTTATGTCTCCTGGCTGTCCCCTGTCTGTCACTGTATATGTATATGTATGTCTGTGTTCTGGCCTGGCTTCCTGGTCTCCTGCCTGCTGCTGATCACCGGCACACCTGACTCCCATCTTCATCGGTCTCCACCGTTCATATACCAGGCACTTCCACTCTACCGCCGGCAGATCGTCCCCGTATATGTGTACGCAACCTTCGTAACGGCCGCAAGTAAGATAAGATAAAAAGTGTTCTTTGTTTTGCCAATCTAGTAATCTCGGTTTTCTGTCTTAGACACGCTCACTGCTGGTGATCACCGCCTCAGTCTGCTCTTCGGATCATCCGGACATCGGTACCACACTAACCACCAAGACGCCTTCGCCACATCCGGCCAACCTTGCCCCCCCCCCGAGACAGCCGTCTCTCCGAACTACACGCCCAACCTCACTGGTTCCTCACCTTGTCAGCTCAGACCATCCGACCACGCTTGCCAGCCCAGAACCAGCCCACCTCGTCCCCAACCCGGCCCGGTTGAGTCCCCAAGGCGGCCACAAACTACGCCGAATACTTCGCTTCACTGCTACTATCAGCCCAATAAAGAGTGTTTCCAACTTACCGTGCTCAGTCCCGTGTGTCCTGCATTTGGGTCCTAAAATCGGTCATACGACAGAACGATCTGGCCAGCATGGACCCAGCAGGTGCCAACCCAGAAACAGTTCTGTTCAATCAGGCAATTACCAGCCAGGGGATCCTTCTGGGCCAGCATGAACAAATTATACGGGCTCTCGCCAAGAGTAATCAGGCCATGGTTACTCACATCACTCAGTTGATACAGCAAGTCTCCAAACTCACCACTCAACTCTCCACAACAGTCTCATCCTCGTCAGCGTCACCTCTGACTCCAGCGGAACCTGCGGCGATGCCCCCCCCCACCACCCATCTGGGAATCCCACGCCTCCGACCCAGTCCTGTTCTCTGGTGACGTCACGGAATGTAGGAGCTTCCTGTTGCAATGCTCGTTGGTTTTCTGCCAGCGTCCCGTCACCTTTGCCTCGGACCAATCCAAGGTGAATTATATAGTAGGGCTATTGAGAGGCAAAGCGCTAGCCTGGGTGGAGGCCACACATGCCTGACGACCCCTCTCGTCCCTGGCTGAGTTTCTGGACAGGATGAAGAGGGTTTTTGATCATCCCGACGATGGGGAAAACGCGGGAAAGCGGCTACTCCGGATCCATCAGGGGAACCGTAGCGTGGCGGACTACACAGTGGAATTCCACACACTGGCCGCGGACTCTGGCTGGAATGAGGATGTGCTAATTAGCGCATTTGTAGCCGGCCTCAATGATCTACTGACGGATGAGCTAGCCACTTGAGAGGAGCCCACCGAGCTGGGCGTGTTGGTTTCACTGTGCATCCAGCTGGACAACTGCCTGCGCGAGCGGCGCCAGGAGCACGCTAACCGCTCTCACTCCCATCCTTCTCGCCACGCGGTCTCCTCCTCTCGTCCAGGAACCCGAATGTCAGTCTGACTGCAGCTTCGGAGCCATCGTCAACCTCTGCCAATCCCGAGGGAGAACCGATGCAACTAGGCTGCACCTCTTTGAAACCAGTCGAACGCTGCCGCCGACTCGCTGCTTGGGAGTGTCTCTACTGCGGCGACAAGGGTCACTTCCTGGCAAAATGCTTCAGAAGACCAAAAGACTAGGCTCACCTGTTGCAATGGAGGTTCTGGTGAGCCACAACAACCCCCGTGACCCAAGTCCGCCCAGACTACAGATCCCAGCCACCCTCTACTACCAAAATGAGTCTCTCCTGCTGCGGGCACTAATCGACTCTCTAATCGCTGAGTTGGCTCGACAGGCTGGTCTCCCCACCGAACCGCTGGACACTCCATGCAATGCGGAGGCACTGGATGGCTGTATCCTGGCCCGAGTCACCCACAGTACGGCCCCGGTGTGCATGGTGCTCTCCGGAAACCACAGGGAAAGCATAAAGTTTCAACTCATCTCGTCCCCGAACACACCACTGGTTCTGGGCTACCCTTGGCTGCAGCTGCATAACCCCCACATTGACTGGGCAAAAGGGAAAATAATGGGCTGGAGCCCCTTTTGCCTCGCCACCTGCGTGCAATCCGCCCGGTCACCACCTGAGAGCAACACTACTTCGCCGAGCGTGGCTCCACCGGATTTGTCCTTAGTTCCCCAGGAATATCAAGACCTCGGTGAGGTATTCAGCAAGGACCTAGCTCTATCCCTACCACCACATCACCCGTACGACTGCGCCATTGACCTCCTCCCCAGGGCTCCCCTGCCAGCGACCCGACTCTACAACCTTTTGCGACCAGAGAGAGAGGCCATGGAGAAGTACATCGGGGATTCCCTTCGCGCTGGACTTATTTGTTCGTCCTCCTCGCCAGCAGGGGCAGGATTCTTCTTTGTCACAAAGAAGGACAAGACCCTACACCCCTGCATAGATTACCGGGGCCTAAATCAAATCACCATCAAAAACAAATACCCGCTAACGCTAATCAAGGTCTTTACAAAACTGGATCTCCAGAAAGCATATCATCTGGTACGCATTAGAGAGGGGGACGAGTGGAAGACGGCCTTTAACACCCCCATGGGCCATTTTGAATATCTGGTCATGCCATTTGGACTTACCAACGCCCCGGACGTCTTCCAAGTGTTAGTAAATGATGTGTTAAGGGACTTCCTTAACCGCTTCGTCTTCGTCTACCTGGACGACATCTTAATCTTTTCCCCGGATCCATCCAGCCATGTCCTCCATGTCCAGGAGGTGTTGCAGAGGTTACTAGAGAACCAGCTCTTCGTCAAGGCGGAGAAATGCGAATTCCACGTCAGCTCCGTAAGCTTCCTCGGTTACATCAATGAGGGCGGTCAGATGAGGACCGACCGGCCAAGACGCAAGCAGTGGCAGATTGGCAAACGGCCACCACCCGTAAACAGCTGCAGCGCTTTTTAGGATTCGCCAATTTCTACCGGTGGTTCATCCGTGACTATAGTCGGGTAGCAGCTCCGCTGACCTAATTGAAGGCCCTCTTTACCTCAGCCCCAATCCTCATCCAAACAGACCCCACACGACAATTCACTGTAGAGGTAGACGCCTCGGATGTCGGCGTCGGGGCGGTCCTCTCTCAGTGATAAATCTGATATATAGGATTTAAACCAGCTTGGTGCGGTTCCTTTAATGCTAATTGAATGTTCCAGTCTCTGTAATAGTCAATGGTGGTCAATGGTGTCAAATGCAGCACTAAGATCTAACAAGACAAGTACAGAGACAAGTCCATTGTCTGATGCAATTAAAATGTCATTTGTACTTTTCACCAGTGCTGTGCTATGATGCACTCTAAATCCTGACTGAAAATCCTCAAATAAACTGTTATTTAGGCTGCTAAATATCAAGGATCTTAGAGTGAAAGGGAAGGTTAGATATAGGTCTATAGTTGGCTGAAACCCCTGGATCAAGAGTGGGCTTTTTAAGAAGAGGTTTAATTACAGCTACTTTAAAGGACTGTAGTACATAGCCTGTAAAGACAGATTGATCATATCCAGTAAAGAAGTGCTAAATAAGGGTAAAACGTGTTTCAGCAGCCTTGTTCAAATGGGTTCAAAGTTAATGGCTTAGATGAATAAAAGCATCATTCTTTGATATTGTTATACTTAAACAATATCAAAGAATGACTGAATGAATAACTTTAGAGTCCTAAGGTCCTAAGATATCACGGACAACACCTTCCTGCATGAAGCTGTGAGTGCTCTGGGCAGCTCCTTCAGTGACAGACTGCTCCACCTGTGGTTTGTGAAGGAGGTGCTGCAGGTCATTTGTCCCTGCTGCTGTCAGACTATTCAACCATCACTGCTCTCATCAGACCAAAACTTGACACTGTTAACCTGCTGCACTACTTTCATTGCATTATAAGACACTTTACACACTTTGTTTTTGCTGTAATAATGCTGCTAACAGACACAAGAAACTTTATCGTCCTCCTGATTCTTATATTCTTTTTCAAGATGACTTTGTAACATCTGTCCAGATGAAAACTGGCACATTTACAGCAGTGTTTATTAATGTGCACTGTCCCTGTCAAATAAACCAATAAATGTTTTTGTGCAAATGATGTACAGTATTTCATTATTTATCTCAAGTACAATTTTTGTTTGTGCAAAATATGTACAGTATTATCTCAGCTTCCTTATTTTGTCACTTATTTGAGATATTTTGTGTTTTAATACAGCTTTTTTGTGTATATATAAATTGTATCCTTTTTTCAGTGCTTAATTTGGTATATAGCAGATACTCCCAATGTATTTAGTATTGTAGTTATAATACTTATCTATACTGTATATGTTGTTGTATGTCTTGTTGCTGGTGAGACACAAACTTTATTGATCGTAGTGCTTACTGTTGTCAGGTAGGTTTTATTTAAAAGTCTGATTTACACCTAGGATGACAGCTAAAGCAAGTAGCACTGATACAGTGTGAAAATGTGAGGTGTGAACACCCTCTAGTGATGAAGTACTGGTACAACAGGGCTTAAAGGAATAGCTTTGATCAAATACAAACTTTAAGTCAGGCATGTAATTCCATTTCCAACATTTATTAAGTGTAAAAGAATATTTATGATCTCATTCAATGACAAATAATAAACAGAAGATGTCTGCTGGATGCAAATGACATTTTGATACCATAAAGAATATTATAGACATTGTAAAGCCATCTGTGAAAAATCCCCGCACAGAGACAGAAATACTCACTTTGCTTAATCAAAGAAAGTTAGATTACCAATAATATGCTGGTAATCAAACTTATGTGTCAATCCAAACTTTGAACACTTGGCCCCCAGAGATATACATGGTGAGCTACGTACAGGTCACATACAGATGATACATTACTGCCTCCAAAAGCTCAGGTTTCCTTCAGCTGCATCACTTTTCAGTTCCCTCTCTACTAACCACACCTCAGACTTCTGATGACAATGTAAAACAGGAATGAATGTTACAGTGTTACAGTTCAATACACTCAGTAAATAAACAGCATTTCAATTTGATTTTCCAACCACTGAAACTTTTAAAACTTACAAGAAAATTTCAAGTTTTTTTTTTTTTTTTGAGTACCAAAGTCAATGCTGATGTACACTGTATAGCAGAGTTGGCCCATCTCAGTAACATTCCCTCTCCTGTCCACTGTATCATCACATGCCTTTGTCTTTCCAAATATCTACAAGAGCCATACAGCATGTTTCACTGTGTGTGAACTCAGACCAGTCCACATGTCCTCTTTTATAACTGACCACATCTTTTTTTCCCCCCACCAGGATAAAAACCTTTAACATTTGTCAGTAGTACAGAGAGACGGTGTAGTCCCTCATTCATCCAGGAGTGTTCTATCGTAGAAAAGGTTTCGGTCGTAGTCATCTGGACACTGTTTTCAGAATCAAGACGTTTCGGCTCCCATCCGGAAGTCATTCTCATTCTCGAGTCATTCTCGAGAATGACTTCCGGATGGGAGCCGAAAGACTGAAACATTTTCTACGATAGAACACTCCTGGACGAATGAGGGACTACACCGTCTTATTTTGAAGAATGAGAATGACTTCCGGATGGGAGCCGAAACGTCTTGATTCTGAAAACAGTGTCCAGATGACTACGACTGAAACCTTTTCTACGATAGTAGTACAGAGACTTGTCAAAATTGTAATATGGCGGACATCCACAGATGTTCCTCGGTCACATATTGTCAATCTGAATGGAAAAGATGCCCTTTAAGAAGAAATATCTGTCAGGTATGATACAGTATCTTTCATATCACCAGGATAATCAGTAAATACATAAATGAATGTTTTTTTTAAACATTGGCAGACCTGCCTGTTTCTAATATTACACTTAAAAACAAAGTGTAAGAACGTTATTTTACAAATTTTAAAATGTTAACCCTGAAGATTATCATATTATATATTATGCCTTTCATTGATAATGTTGGGATGTTACTTGCAAATATGCAACTTCATGCACAGGAAATACTGCATGTCAAAAGCAAAATGGAAAAGCCAGTAGCTGTGGTTCATCAGCCATGGGCTAATGAGCGATGTTCCAGTAGCCACAGCTACAAAGAAATACACTATTATTAGATGATCTTCCAATGTCAAGTCAAAACAGAAAAGGAGATACTGTAGTATACAAAGAATAAGGCAAAATGTTTGCTACCACCAACAGCCATTCAATGTATATAGGCAATGGTTCATATTTTGACGTTCACTGACAATGCTGGCATTATCAGAGTGGCCACATCATTGATTTGATATAAGGGCATCATCTTCTAATGGGAGTCAATACAGAGAAGATGTGCAATGAGGCTTTTTTTTTTTTACTTTACTACAGCACTTTCTAATTTTTTCAATACTTTATATAGCGGTTTTCTTTAGGTTGTAGTTGTACAGCTGTGTTCCTTTGCTTTTTCTTCTAATGAATTTTGTTGCAGTAAAGCGTATTGCTTCCCACTTAAGGCCAAAAATGTTCGGGAACTCTTGGAAAATATTACTTTGCTATGATCAGCAGCCACCACTGGGTGTCACCAAACCCATCAAAACATATCAACAATCTGAAGAATTAACAGTTTCAAAACACAAACAACATAATAATACAGTTTACCAGCAACTGTAACAAGTAAATCATAGTTATACCTATCACCTAAATAAACTACCTGTTGTATATTTAAAGTGATTGATCAAAGAATAGTCTCACATGTATCTGAAATCTGATTTCCCTATACCTACCCCATAGGTAACAACAAGAACAGCTGACCCTGATTCAGCACCTGAGGCACCAGCATCGAGGCAGGACTGTGAACACATTTTAGTGTGTAATGTGGTCTTTAATAGTACTTTGCATGATCTCCAATATCTCTACCTTAACTATGTGTTTAGACTTTGACAGCTGTGTTCAGCAAAGTGTTGCTCAGATGCCAAATCTAGTGCCAAGGAAGTGAAAAAACACTCCAATCTTGCTCACTTCCTTCCCTCCTTTCTTCTTTTGCTCTTTCACCCGTGTCTGTCAGACAGAACTTTCCAGCGAGGGGATGTTGACTGAGACAGACATGTCATCCAAAAGGAGAAGTTAAGCTTTGTTAAGACTGGCATGACACAGTGTTTTACCCAGTTAAACCCTTTCAACATGCTGGCCCTTTTAGGTCTCATGGAACCATGTTTGTTAGAGATAATGGGCGATACTGTCACAGCTGGGAGACAAAGACCCTGTTTAAACTTTCAGTCGGCCCCCTGGTACAGATATAGAGTTGCCAGTGATGTGGCTGGTCTGCAGACTGATACTCAGAGTAGGACTGAGGCCTAAACTGAGAGTGGGCTGGGGGGAGGGGCTGACAGGTCCATGCTGAGGTTATTCAGGTTGGCCTGGGGGTCAGAGGTCACAGTGAGGTCGTTGAGGTTGGGTGTAGGATCGAGGGGAGCTGATGACGAGGTGTTGCTGTTGGCCAAGCAGCGGAAAACAAAGTGGAAGGGAGCGGTCTGCGAGCGGCTGTGGAGCTCAGCCTTGATCTTCTGAGGGTGAGTGTCCGGCGCCAGCTGCTGGCTGCTGCCCTCCATCAACAAGAACAGGCCGTAGTTCTCAGGGTCTGACACTTTAAACTTTTGCGCACACAGCTGACACACTTCTTCCACGGTGGCGTAAGGTCGGACCTGTAGGGTCTTGGCCGTACAGCCGCTGTCCAGCTCCTGCAGCGCCACCCGCAGGTAGTTCTGAGGGTGATAGAATAACATAATTAGACAAACATTCTAGCTCTGTAACTATGTAGCACTTCCAGTGTACACATCAAGTAAGGCAAGAAACAAAAAAATAAATAACCATTTCTTCTTCTCTTCAAGGGAGGTCACTGAAACAAGATGAATACATATGTATTTGTAATTTAGAACAGTGAATTTTAAGAAGCAAGAATGGTGATACTGATTTAGCAGGACAAGCTCCTCAGGATGTTTCAAAGTCTAGCGTAGGAGCCCTAATGTTAAGAAACAATGGCTTTTAGTTTTCAATCTAGAGCTGAAGTAGACTGTAAGGTCTACTTCCCAGAAGAACCAATAGGAGCAACCTCAAGGACCTCATACTGCAATCTGAACTTGTGACTGACTTGGTGCAGGAGAAATTCCTGCCTTAAAAATGATCATTGAAATCAATTCTGGAGCTAAAAGGCAATCAATATAAAAATGCTAAAATCTAGGTGCTTCTGACTTTTGTAATCTTGAGAGTGAGCTATGTGAGCATTACTGTTGTGTTTTTACCTGGAAGTCATCAATAGATGGTGCAGAGCGCTGGGTGGTGCGTCGACGGTGCCACTGGTGGAGTGTGTCCCTGGTTTCAGAGCTCAGCACTCTGGCTGCCTGCTCCTCCTGGAAGTTTCTGATCAGGGACATAGCTCCATAGGCGCTGGTCAAGTAGTAGCCACCTGAACATGAACACACAGAGGCAGAGAGTCAACAATATGTACATACAAGGTAAAAATAAAATATTTTTGGCTTAAGTTGTTATCGTTCCAAAGGAACTTTGCATCTTGACCAGAGTGTGGGGTGTTTATGGTGGAGGCTCTCAAGTTTAAACAAACATACCTTCTCCATGGAGCAGTGAAGGGTCCAGCAGCTCCATCATGTAAAGTATCTCATTGTCCAGCTGGGGCATGTCACACTGGGCCAACACATGGGTCAGCATGGGCAGGAAGTCATCAGCACCATACAGACGACCTGAGTGGCAGACAGACCAGGGTGGTGAGATCCAGCAGTTTCAATTTCATCATTTGATACTTTTTTACAAATCTTAAAATCTATTAATTGATTTGAGGATTATTGTGTTTATTATATTTCAGAAAATTGGTAGAATATTCAGATATATACCTGAATTGTCCTCCATGATGGTGTAGATGAGTTTGCAGACTCTCAGCAGCATGGTGACCTTCTTCTCAGGGGAGTACAGTTTACTCATGGCGTGAAACTTGTGCTTGATTTTCTCTATGGCCACGGGGTCCGGGGGCAGCATGTCGGCTACGCCCATTTCCTGCGGATGCCGGGCCTTAGCCAATAACAGGTTCTCCTTCAGCTCCTGCCACGCACCACTGCGCACCTGGAACTCCTGCAGGGCCACACTCACCATCGGTTTAAGGGGCTTCAGGACGCACTTGTGCATGGCCTTCTCCAGAACTCGGTCTGGGGAGAGAAGGAAACAGGTGAGCATTTTCACATGACTTTACTTACAATTTTTCTAATTATGCTTTCAGGAGATTTTTTGAAAAATGACATTTTCATATATATGAACACTAATATTTTATTGAAACCAAGCCAGTTCAAACTCAACTATTTTTTTCATCTTGATAAAAGAGTTCAATTAGGATGGCAATAATTTGTGCCAGTGTGTGCCTCTCATGTATTACTATTACATTTTAGTCACAGAGCTAAGCATCAGTTTTTCCAAAAAGTTATTCTGTTTGCTGCATGATAAAAAAAGATTTTTACCATCAGTAGAGGGAATATGTATTTATCCAGATGTTTAGAAGAATCTTTGAGGAGTCTGGGAATTCCTTCAGGAAGTGTTGACATTCTGGGTTTTTTAAATATTGCCAGGTATTTATTACTTAGCTTTGTGACTCAAATGTAAAGTCATAAGCTGGGGCTAGGAAAGCAGCAGAGCATACACATTAGAGACCCTGAAAATATATTTCACATTTTTTTCTATAAGTGATAGGACCCTTCATAAACATATCATTTCATGCCAAAGTTTGAACAGTTTTGGTTATTTCATGAGATGTCTGTTTGTGCTGTTTTGTCTGAGCGATTTTCACTGGTTTAAAGTGTTTGGGATTCAGTTGGGAAAAGGTGATATCACGTACTTCCATGCACCAATCGGCATTTAGCAATATTTGAATCAAAATGTGATGACAGTAGTGGACGTTTGCTTATGTTGCCAGGCTGCACAGTCCACACAGTCCTGAAGCTTGACTGTTGCACGCTTAATAAGTTATTTCTAAGGAACTTTAACTTTGTTGCTTATTTAGTCATGAATAATTAATGTTGTAGATATATACCAAGTCTTCAGGGGCTTTAAGAGAGCATTCAAAGATGCTAGAGAAACTAGATGAGAGAGATTATCACAACAGCTCTGTTGTGTTCCTGTATTTAGTTTACATACTATATATTCATTTATCGACATTTATTTCTCTGTTTTATGTCATATTGTATTTCAGTATTAGACCAGGCTTAGCAACTTTAAGATGCCCTCTCATCTGCATGCTGAACTGTGTCCTTGGCTATTGCGTTGGAACACAAGGAACACAGTGAGCTTGTGCTGAACTTCACAACATGAGAGGAATTTGAGAAACATAGACCAACGTTCTCTTTCTTTTACAAGATAAATTTGATTGGCATGAAGTGGATTTATATATGTTTTTTTTACAATATTTTTATTATGCTTTTCAACACAAACACAGACAGATTCAAGATATATGATGTACATAGCACATGATAATTGCTAAGAGATAATTGCAAATATATGGGAAAATATAGCATCTATCTATATGTATCTATATATAGATATATATAAGGAAACGCTTAGTCCCATTACAGTCGACAGTGATGCAACAAATAAACATCTGGCATCGCATGTTTATGATATTAATTTAATTATTTAAATATATATTTTTGGGGCATCAGAAAATGGTTTAAGGGCGGAGTCAGTGTCCTGGTTGGAGCCGCTGTAAATCACCTCGGTACTGTATTCCCTGTCATCAAACTGGCCTCCGTCAGTCTCGAAGGCTGTGTTCGGTCCCGGTCCAGCCATGTTCACTGGGAGGCTACTGAACCCGGTCCCCTGCCCCAGGCCTGAAAACCTCCTCCTCCCGGCGGTCCAAAGCTCCTATACTAGCAGTGTAAACAAACACCAACACTTCTCCGGTACTCTGAGCTCCTAGTCCGGGTAGAGTCAGCTAATAGGACTGCAAACTGAGATAACTAGCTAATGGAAGCTAGTAACACCAGTAAGTGACTTCCATGTTACAAGAGAAAATGTCCGTTTTGCAACAATCCCCTGATACTTTCGTCCCGGTGACAAGGTGCAGCTCCTGAATGGAGTTTGAGGTTTTTGTTTTTTTTCTGCGACTTAAGACTAAAGACTTAAGAGAAAGTTGGTCGACTAACACTCTTCTCATCGACTAGAGGTTTAGACAACTATTAGGGGGCAGCCTTAATAGTTTAGTCAACTATTAGGGGGCAGCCCTAATATCCATAGAGGGTTTTTGAAAGATAAATCCTGGGTCAACTTAAGAGTCACTCAGCAGAAAAGTGTGTTGAGTTGAGGTGAAACATAGGCAGGATAAATCCTCTGAAACCTCAAGGTGGAGCACTCTTCCTATATCACATCTCTCTAGAGAAAGAAAATGTTACCAGCCTCAGGTGTGCATTATAGGTCATCTAAAGAGAGTCAACAAATGATGAGGCTTGTTCTGAAGAGTGGAATGTTTTAACAGTATTAGTCACCGTAATCCTCAGGGAAGTAGGGTAGATCATGCCATAGTGAGCCCCAGCGATGTTCTGAAGCTTCCTCCTTACCTGGTTATATTCACGTCATCCTTTCTGCATTGAAGCAGCAAAATCCGGGAAGCAGTGAATCCTCGCTCTGTCATGTTGGATGTCTTTGAGTCATCTGGTTGCATCCATCACCCTTTGATGATCATTGAAGTTGTGAAAACATGGGCATTTTGCCCATAGGTTAGTTCCAACATTGTTCCAAGGACATCACCCAGAGTAAATACTCTGCTTTGCTTATTACCAACGAGAATAATGAAGCCGATATTGCAGGATAGTGTGCCAGAGCTCCCAGGAAGTGTGGCTCCTCAGGTGCTTGCATCATCGGAAGTCGGCATTAATTGGACTGAACTCTGGTTGAGGCTGAATAGACAGACAGAACCTAGAAATGAAGCTGAAAAGTTCAGCACTGTGGCTCACCAACTTTGCAGGGTTGCAGAAGCAGCTGAAAATCAGAGCAGTGCAAGACCACAGAACCTTTTGCCTGCTGGACGTGTACTTAAGTGTACTGCCTCAGAAATACTGCTGACAATATTTAATTCAAATTACTGTATGTATATGAGAAGATATTTTCACACACGAAAAAAGTGCTCTGCCCCTCCTGCATTTGTTTGATATCTGCAGGATGACAAAATACAACCCTCAGATAACAGCAGTGTAGAAAGGTCCATAGATCACTCTGACTGGTAAACATCTATTTGTATTCCCACATGCACATTAGGATAATTGGTGACCTTAAATTGTCTATGGTTTGTTGATGTGTCAGTATTCAGTAGCAGTTTGTTAGTAGTAGTTTGTCTACTGTCAGTCTATTCTGAGGTCATTTCATTTCAGAGCAAACATCATGACAAGGTTAACATCTCATTCCTTATCAGTTAGGACCTACAAGCTTCATCGAGACTATCAAGGTCAGATCACTACTTCTGTGTCACTTGGATTATCATGTGTGAAACTCAAGCTCTCATTGTTTACCATTTGTATAAATCAAAGTGTGTTGTTGCTGGGGTACAATATCCACACAATGACAGTGTCAACATCAGCGTTTACAACCTCAGCTTGTGCTGTCTGACTAACACAAACCATTATATCATAATACAGACAGGATGGATGCAGAGAGGGAGGCCAAACCACAACACTGCTGAATAAGGACCATGTATGAACTTGCACTGTCTGTGTGTGTGTGTTGCTGACTTTCATCCAAAAAAAGGGTAAAGTCAGCAGCATTTTTGGCTGAGCACATCTGAAGACACAGATTTTACTTTCCACCACAGCTGGATGACATCCAGCATCTGCCAGTCACATGAATCAGTCTCTCTGTCTTGTCTTGTTGAATTCCACCTGCCTCGCTGGTCTTAATGGAAATCTAAGCATCTTGCATGGTTGGCAAGATGGCACCACGTATAGCAGCCTCGGTACTGTGCTCTCTGGTACTTTTTGTGTTTTTGTTTATTTGTTTAGTTTTCTGCTCTCCGGCACATTCACCAGGGAATAACTTTTATACATCGGACTATCCACTGATCAAACATTTTCACCGGTTTTCATCAAACCGGAAAGTTTTACAGAGTTATTAGTCAGAGGAGCAGCAGCTCTCTACAGGATTTGCTGCAATGTGGGAAATGATCCATCACACCCTGGACACAACCTGTTTCATCTTCTCCCCTCAGGTAGGCACTACAGAGCACTGTACACCAAAACGACCAGACACAAGAACAGTTTCTAAACATCCACTGTACCTGTAAATTATATATTCTCATTGTTTAAATACACAGTTTTTTAACATGTAAATATCATCACTCAAATACAAATCTAATACAAATACAAAGTCATATCCACCTACCTCATGTATATAAAGCAACCTGTTACATTAATCATATTTATTTCAGCACCCTTTGCACTCTGCACCATTGCACTAGTGTCTTACCGTCTACAAATGTTGTTTTTTTATATATAGATACATATACTATTTAATTTATATATGTATATCTGTGCATAGTAGTTTAAGTTCAAGCTTGTTGTTTTTAGCTATATGTATGTCTATTTCTGTGTACATTGAGAGCAACGAAAAACCGGAGTCAAATTCCATGTGTACATACCTGGTCAATAAAGCTGATTCTGATTCTGAAAAGTTTCCACACCCACATTACTGCTACCTGCTGATACCTCTGGAATCTCTGGAATACCTCTACCCGCTGGAATAGAACCCTACAGCACATTCTCATTTCCTCATTCCACAACTACACACTGATTGAGAGTTGCCAGTAAGTAGGGCACCCAGCATGTTGATCCGGCATCAGCACAATTACTGTTGTTTTTGTTCTATTACTTTTTACTGGCACAGTTTATGAGTGATTTGTTAGTCTTTGCCAGCTAATTTTAGTATTCCACGATGAGACTTTCTTTAACATCTTGATTTCAAGTTATTTTGGAAACAACCATCTTCTTATCATTTTATGTTCCAAGTGTTACAGAAACTCCCTGAGCCTCGGATGAGAAGTTTTGTTCAGCACAACTTCTCAAACATTTCCTCCACTTTCACAAAGAGAGAATAAAACTAAACTTCCTTGTACCTGTGACAGGTACAAGGAAAAACCAAATGTAAGTCTCAAGATGGGTACAACACGGCAACCATTACTGCCTGAAACCACTTCCTCACTGCATTTTAAGGTCAAACTCTTCCCTTCTTCACAATATTATCCATTTGTACCACATTAGTACCAAGGAGATCTCCTGATACATATTGCTTACTTTCTGCTTCGATGATATACACCTTAAAAATAATCTTTGTACCTAACCTTGGGTCATCGTAGAAAAGGTTTCAATCGTAGTCATCTGGACACTGTTTTCAGAATCAAATGACTACGATTGAAACCTTTTCTACGATAGAACACTCCTGGACGAATGAGGGACTACACCGTCTAACCTTGGGTCATACAAACAAGCATGTTGAGGGACCAGTGTTTAGAGGTCCCTGTATTGATTAATTAGCAAAGAATGGTTTATTTTCTCAACATTTACTAGATTGATTGGAGTGGGTTAAATGGACAAAATCCTCTATCATGTTATACAGTATGTCATTTAATATCTCAATATCGATATATATTGTGTTATAGTGAATGTTCTGGAAAATCAATTGAGAAACTGCTCAATCTTTTTTTTTAAAAGAATAGTTCAAGATTTTGGGAAATGCGCTTATTCCCTTTCTTGTTGAGAGTTAGATGAGAAGATTTATACCACTCTTATAGCTATACTGTAAATATGAAGCTACAGCCAGCAGCCTGTTAGCTTAGCTTAGCAAAAAAACTGGCAACAGGGGGAAACAGCTAGCCTGACCCTTTCCAAAAGTAACAAAATCCATCTACCAGCACCTCTAAAGCTTACTAATTAACACAGTATATCTCGTTAGTTTGATCTTTTAAAAAATGAAGTGTAATAAATGACAAACTGTGGTTATATGAGGGTTTATGTGCTGGACTGATGCAATAACCTTATACAAATCCAATTTTGGCATAAAACAGTCCTGCTCATTGATTTGTAATATTTACCACAATGGTCTAATACACCTAGAGATATTACAAAGATAGCTACCACAGAATAAATAGTAAGGCAAAATCTCTGATGGTTGACAAATTCATATTATCTCATGATATCATTATTTTGCCCACCCATATTCTCTAAACAGAGTTTGGCTGTGCAAGCACTGGAGAAAGGTCTAGCTGGTATCTTAGATAGGTAGAAATACCAGTCAGGGTACTTTTAATTAATTAAACCAATAATAATTACAAGGGAAGGCCTAAACTGCACTAAGCTCACTGATGCCAATGAACCTTGATGGGAAGTCAGTGAGTTTTAACTTCTGTGTGCAAGAAATTCTGCAGACTTGCTACTTGAGTTTTTCTGGGATACCAGAAGGAAGCTTTTAGATTCAAGCTAATATCTGAGCCCCCTTATCCAGCTGTTGATGTTAACACATGAACACTTTGTGAAGCACCCCAAACAGAGCTTCATGTGAAGTTGTCTCAGGCTATCTGCTGGATGAGAGCCGCGCAGTGTGGGATGAGTGGAATACAAGGAACTCTATTCTGCCCTCCCAACCACTCCCCTCATCCTGCCTGAACATCCTGAACCCAAACGCACACATGGTTGGGTTGCTGAGTGAGCGCTAGACGGGAACAACAACAACAACAACAGCATCTTCTATATCTAAAACTCTGTGATTGTCTCCTCTGAAAATTAGTGATATTATTCACAGATTTCCTTTCATTGCAACATGGGTGCACTGATGTTATGTGTTTCCCTTCATTTCTGCACATTTGTTGTTTTCTTTGCTACTATGTCAGCACATTACTTTGAAGCAAGGAGAGCGGAAGAGAGAGAGAGAGAGAGAGAGAGAGAGAGAGAGATTGGATTTGGATTTGGAGGAGAGAAAGAGAGAGACCAAACAAACACAGAAACCACGAAAAAATGCAAAGACAGTATCAGAAAAAGACAGCGAGACAGAAAGTGGAGGGTGCTTGCCTCAAATCCTCCCACTCTGATTGGAGAGTTAGTTTAAAAGAACTGAAGTTGGAGTAAGACAGAGATTGTAGGACTTGGCAGATGTTCACCCAAATGCATATGGGCCGGCCAGCCTTTGAGTTGAGCAGAAAACACTCTCTGAAGCTTCCACAACAAAATATTGTGCAACTATTCCAAGAACTAAAACCGCAGCAGTTCCCAGTGTGTCATCCCTCTGAAAAATAGGCCACTCAGAAATTCAGGCAACCACAACACACGACATACAAATATGAAAAAATACAGCAGCATTTTGAATTTGTGTCTTTTTTCCCTTCAGACATTGCACTATTAGGAGATGTCAATCAAACCTAAAACTTTAAGCTTTGATAATATCTGGGTTATTATTTATTATTATTTGGGGATATTATATTATTATATTATATTATTTGGGGAATTTTAATGCCTTATTAGATAGCCAACAGTAGAGAGATGACACCTGGGTGCCCCAAACTTATCTTTTTTTATCCAAACATGGAGAAAAACTATTTATAAAAGTGGTCAATATAAATTAATTTCTACACCTACTCAGTTTAAATTCATTTTCCAAAAATCCCAAACACTGTTGCCATAAAAAAAGGCATTACTTCCTGTGCACCAGAGGACGTTTTTTCTGAAAAAGACCTTCTCCCAGCGGATGTTCAGAGCGGAATATGTTAAAGCTGTGTCAAATCAGTTACCAAATGATGCAACGAAACATTTGCTGTTTTAAAAAGGGGCTCAGGTGATTCAGAAATTCACTTCCATAAAGTTGATGGACTTTTGAGACACAGATTATAAAAAGAATGGTCAAAATCAAGGCATCAGAGACCGATATATCCTGACTTTTAGTCCCTAGTATGGGTCAAGCTCCAAAAACACTGGATCCTACATTTCCCATAATGCAACTGGACAGTCTTTCATTAGACCTTCCCTCATCTTTCAAATCTCAAGTTTTTAATGCAGCCTTTCTATTAAGAATTTTAAGTCTGAAGCACAGGCCACGATAATTTTGCTGACCTCACTATGACATCATCAGGTTTATTTTTTCAGACTTTGGAAAGGTCCCTCCAGAGCCACAGAAGACATTATACAACTGCTTCCACGGGCTGAGTAGTGCTTCTCCTTACAAGTAAACAGAACTTCATGTGTAAAATTGGTGAAGTGCCGCTTCAATAAAAATGTTTGAAGAAAATCACATAATAGATGCTGACATTGCCACCAATAACATTTTCAAATACATCAAAATCCTAAATACCTTCAAGATTAGTGTTCATGTTATGTGATGACTAAGTTTTTCACTCACCCCCTTCCTCCTGAGTAAAACCCTCTTTGTGCTCTTTGTTTACATATTACTCTGTCCAAGGTCTAATACAGCCACTGAATCTTGGCCAACCTAAATGAATCAGACCACTCTTCTGGCTGGTGTGCATGTACTCTCATGTATCTATGTCGTTGTGTCTGGTTTCCCCCTTTCATGTTGCTGTCATGGTATTGTAAGATGCAATAAAGGATGGATATAATAAAGCGCAATAAGAGGGAAATGTGAATATTAATATTGGATTACAAGATATTCGCACTAAGTTTCAAAAGATTTGAATGTGTTCACCTGTCTTTACTTTGTTTTTCAAATGGGCACTGACTTACCAGCATACATGACAACATACCATTAACTAAAATTAGCCTGATGGCCATGGCTTCACCTGGAATATATAAATACACATAAACACACATGTACACATCCAGCTGCAAACAGAAGAAGGCAGGTTTTCCAATGTCCTCACTGCTGAAATATCAAAGTGAAACTGCTGCATCTGCATTAAATGTGCTTTCTGTGACATAGTTGTTGGGACCACTGGACTCCACAGATGAATTTGTTCAATTGGGTGACCTAAACTGAACTTTTATTATAAAACATGAGCCATTGAACTCTCCCACAATCCTCCAGGTATTCACACCTATGTATGAACTCCACCCATGGACACAGCTTTCAGCTACCATTGGTCAGTATGACCCATTATGAACTATTTCTTTTGGTACTCACCTATCTGGTCTTCAGGAATGAGGCTCTCGATTGGCGGCTCCAGCTCGGAGCTCTGTTGCAGGTAGCTCTTCATCTGAGTGATAAACTGGCGGAGAGTCTGCAGCAGCTCCAGTCCAGAGGCGTAGCCCTGCCAGGCCTGGGTGCCTGCACCCTCGCCCATGTAGCTCAGGTAGTCCTGTACCAGGCAACCGAAGTACGAACCTTTATGCCTGGACAACTCCACCACCCTGCGGATCGCCCTCTTCTCGGGCGTTAGCAGTGAGTTGAAAACACCACTCATCTTGCGCAGGTGCCCTCGCAGGGCCTTCTGCAGGACCAAAGCACTGGCACTAGGGCGACGCTTTGTGCGGTGGCCTGGTGGTATCATGGTCAGGTCCTGGTCTTGGTCCTGGTCGCTCTCGAGGCTGACGCCATAGTCAGGCTCATCTTCATCCTCGTCATCTTCGTCATCCTCGTCCTCCTCGTCCTCCTCCATGCTACAGTAAGGCATGTGGGATGGTGGGAGGGAGAGGGGGAGGTGGGTGTTAAAGTCAGCCATAGTGGGGGGGCTAGGGTCATGCAGAGGAGGAAGGAAGAATGCTGAGGACTGAGAGAAATCCAGAGAGTCTGAGGAATCTGTGGAAAGGCTCATGTCACTCAGCCTCTGGCCGCCACCACTGCATTCCTCGCCTGCTTCTTCTTCTCCTCCTGTCACTTCTGCGCGCTTGCTTGTTGTCATCAGTGAAGGGTCTCGAGGACTGCTGGAGTACTGGGCAAGGGTTCTGGTAGCATTATGCTGAGACAGTTTGGCCCTAATGAGGGCTTTCTCAATAGTCTGGTCCTCCAGTGCCAAGTGGCATTGGGCATCTTCCTGGCTGGATGATGATGAGGCCTTGGCCCGATGTGGAGAGGAGGAGAGAGATGATAGAGAGATGGGCAGGGATGGCCGGGGAATGGATATGGGGGAGCTGATGCTGAGTCTTTTGGGAGAGGAGGATGAGGGGCTGATGCTTAGCGAGGAGCCCAGACGAGAAAGGAGGCTGCTGCCTCTCTCCCTCTCCTCCACTTTCTCTTTGGGGATGTTGATCCAGGAGATCTTCTCTGGCATACTGCGGAGAGGAGGGGCTGAATGTCGCGGCACAAAGCGAGGTGGGGGTGGACGAGGAGGTGGGGACCGTGACACACTGTCTGCAGCACTCAGCTTCTGATTGCTGCTGCTGGTTTCACTGTTATCGTCTGTGCTGTGCTGCGCTGTGTTTCTGCCAAGGCTCTGCAGGCTGCTTTGACCTGACTGGCTGCTGTCACTGTGATCAGAGCTACAGACCTGAGGACTGTCTCTACAAGAGTGTTGACTGTCCTTGTTGTAGATTTCCAGGTTGTTGCTAATGGGTTCTTCCTTATGGCCTTGCTTTGCTGTGCCAGAGGGATTTGAAGTGGTGCTGTCGTCGCCGTCTGTTTGGTGAACCTTTATGAAGAGGGGGTTGATGAAACAAAGTGCTCCGTTGGACTGGCAACGCTCAAGCTTAGATGGGGTGCGAGTTCGAAGCCAAGGGCGCCCTGGGGTGGTTGCCAAGGAGACTGATCTC
The DNA here is from genome assembly GCF_020085105.1 of Siniperca chuatsi. Taxonomy (NCBI): domain Eukaryota; kingdom Metazoa; phylum Chordata; class Actinopteri; order Centrarchiformes; family Sinipercidae; genus Siniperca; species Siniperca chuatsi. The sequence continues at coordinate 3,551,354 of NC_058052.1, read as the reverse complement.
TGGGCAGTTGAAGATGGTCTGTTGGGAGCAGCTATTCCTGCCAAGGAGACTGAGCCCTTCGTCCTGTGGCACAACTGAGCGTCCCAGAAGCCTGTGTGAGACAGTGAGAGAAATATTCTACCTATATTAAGTGGGCAGGGTGTAATACAACATTTAAGTGCCAAATTTAATATGTCTGGGCCCTGTCTCAATAGCATTAGTAATGTGGATTGTAGCCAACATTAGCTTGGCCAAACATGGACCACAGATTTGGTAGCTGCCTTTTCACCAGCTTTCAGACAAAATAATTAAAAAGAGTACTCCATTGCACTCCTATAACATTGTTGAACTTACAATCGACAGTTTTAAAAAAAGATAAAAATTGAAGCAGCAGAACCAGAGATATCGTCTTTGCTATTCCATGCATTCTTCTTCCTTGTCAAAACCTGGTGCCTACATTACCCACAATGCAACTTGACCACTGTCAGTTCGGTCAGAGATTCTGGCGTGTTATGCTAGTAGTGGCTAGCCTCAAGCAGAAATTAGGAGCGGGCTACAGAGGTTTGGTAAGCTCACTTCTTTCTAACTCCACGCCCCTAGATTTTTTTTTATTTTCAAACTTGTGGTCTTCAGCCCCAACCAACGCTGACTCAAGTGACATCACTTGTGGTATATTTATCAGACTTCGTGCAACTCCCTCTGGAGACACAATAGGCTTTATACAATTTTTTTCACATATGCAGTAGTACCTGAAAACAGACTTTGATATGTAAAAAAGTTCCCCTTTAACAAACACCAATTCCAGTTATTTTCAGTAGATCATGGAACACTTTTAAAAGCATTCATCTTCATCACTATTGAGGGCCAACAATTAGAGGTGTAACAGTACATTCATCATAAAATCATCATAAACTGCACATTCAGTTCGTTAGACATCTTATTTTGGTTTGGTAAGCCACATGAACTGAATAATTATAGTCTTATTAGTCTAATACACTAATTACAGTCTATGGCAGGACAGTGGCACATGAAATTCAAACTTAAATTCAAACGTGCTCAACCAGATAGCTTTGACAGTCTATTAGTTGTTGACAGTTACCAAAACTATGCTAATGAGACTAGCCCAGCTCATTGGTATGACAAATCCCCTGTTTGGGACCATTAAGGTTTCCTAGCACATTACACCAACACTAAACAAGGTAATCAGTCAAAAATAGTGTCACCATTGGTGACAAAGATTTGTCTGAAAATAGCTTCACTGAACATGCTAACTCATTTGTGATGGCATCACCTAGGTATGTCAATTACAGGAGGTAGTTTAAAACAGACTGAGGTGCAAATACTTCTCCCCACAGTGTTCAAGTAGCTGCTTACTGTGGATTCAGACTGGGCCAAAGCAATAGCAAATGCCATAGAAATATTTTTTCCTTCACATACACGGTTTTGGACTTGAGTTGGAACAATACTGACATATAGCTTTGTGTATACTGACCATATGCAAATGCTTCACTCCAACAGCAAGAATTATAGCCTAAATGTGACTGTTGTGTTTTTCAAAGTATGTGTTTATGTTTTGTTTTTCTCTCTGGTACATCTTGAACCATGTTTTGTGTATCAATTTATCCCCTACCAACAATGAAACTGTCAGTTGTCAGCTATTTGTCTCCTGCTGTTCTTTTGGTAACTGACAATTTTATAGACTCCAACCAAACTCACTGAGCGGCAGCAAGAAAAATTATTAACTTATGTCAACTTACATTTGTCCACTCACCCACTCCCAATGACTCAATACAAGTCCTGCAATTACAACCAGTCTAAAAAAACCCTCTAAATGCTGCTTAGTGCAAAATCACTGCTCTTTACTTTTGTAGTATGAGTGGCTCAACCTGTCAGGGAGCTTTTTCCCAGCAAATGAGAGCGAGGAAAATAGCACAAAATTACTGTAACACAACGATTTGTTGAACCTTTAGAATCCAGGCCGTACCAGACAGAGCAATAAAGACAGACACACATCAGTGGGATCAATACAACATGAGCAATACTAGTACCAGTCACAGAGCAGCTCCTTCACACAACTACAGAGCAGAAAAAAAGAGGGCAACAATACTCACTGTGATCCTAAAGCTCAATGACAGAGCTGTTGATCTCACTCTCAGTCTAATTTCTCTGTACAGTTCTGATGGTGCTGCAGAAGACACACTGCTGTGTCTGCAAAAGCTGAAACTCGACTGGCTTCCCTGGCTCACTCACACTCAATCTGTGTTATGACTCACTCATGTTAATGTGTGTGTGGGCGGGCTGTTAGCACAGTTGCGTGGTCTGTCTCTCTCTGTTGTTCTCTCTCTCTGACACAGAGACATAAGTTTTTCCTATTTCCCACACTACTCTTGTTTATTCTCTCTTCTATTAATATCTTCTCCTTTTTTCTCTGTTACATGCTCTGATTGGGTTACTTATTACTGCGTCTACTATACTGTTCTATACTGTAATATCATTAGATATAGTTTTGAGAATTCTGTTTGTTAAAGATCTTTTACAATTGTTTTCTTGACGCACTGAATTATTTTGATTACTCAGTTATACATACAGGCATGTTCACACAAGTATATGCAAAGCACAGCAAAGCACTGCTGTACAGTGTTCAAACACACACATATACTGTACACCTGGGACTGAGAGCAGAGAGGGATGTGGTTTGGCGTGGTTGATGTAAGAACTTGTAGAGAGATATGACAGCTGAACTGGAGCCAAAAATAGACCGAGCTAACACATTGTACGGGACATGAAGTCACTTTGCTTCTTCTGGAGCTGGGAATATTTCAGAAACTTAATTACTAGATCAAACAAACATATACTTGTTACATGTGAATGTGGGCAGCATTTGGCATTGATTGCCTTTTACCTTGCTCCAACACTTGAGCTGAGTAATAAAAGGTAGCAAGTGTTATCTCAAAGGTTGCAAAATTGGGAAAAGTAAATCATCTTAACTGATAAGTGGCTGAGTCTGTCAGTTTTACTTAGCAGATTGGTAAACATGACTATAAAACAGGCAATTATCAAGTTCACACTTTCCACCTTGTAGCTATATAAAGGTTTTAGGAAAATATACTAATATAAGTTGTTAAAATGGTGGGTTATCTTTTTTAAATGTCTGTGTTTATAGTAGATTTTGGAAAACAACAGGATCTTCTGACTTCCAGGAGATAAGGCAAACTTGCATCAGAGCAAAGTAAAGTAGATCTTATCGATCCCTTGCTCAAAGGAACTTCTACTGTGGCTGCAGAGGAAAATATTGAGATTGAAACAAGGACTTTTCAGGAACAAACTTGAAAACTTGTCAACTCTAATCTGTATACTGACAAGAAACATCAGCATATCAAACATTTGATTGAAAAACACTAACAAGTTGTTAAATATGAGATGGCTTGCATGTTTGGCTGAGGAGTAATACCAATTTCACAGAAATAATGCCATAAATAAAAAGCAGGCAACTTCCCCAGAGCCTTAAACCAACAGCGGCCATGAAGGACCCAGGTATGGCAAATAGTTTGTAGTAATTTGGTTACAAATATGTAGAGATGCACAGATCTGACTTTTTCTCTCCCGATACCAATTCCTGTACCACAACTTAGAGTATTTGCCAATGCCAATTCTCAATGGTCATTAATGGCCCAGAATATGCAATTTGCAATAATCTCAAAGAAAATCTCTGTAAAACCCTGTTTTATAACTCTTAGAATCATTCATGTTTTGACCAAATTAAGTAGGTCGGGTAAATTGACAGATGAATACAATCACCAATCTGAAAAGATAAGTCCAACAACACCTACACACTTTTAAACCACTATTTGTGCCTCAGCTAAGTGAAGTTAGAAGAAGCAGGTATAAGCCAAAATAATGTCTGCACCGTTCTCCAAGCAGATCTTTCATTTCTTTATCCCGGCACTGCCGGACATCCGTCTGTCATTCCCATTCTTGAGACCGGGTGCCTCAAGCTCCAGCCTGAGTCCATGCCCAGCCGCGCAGCACTGATGTGGGCCTGGAAGAGGCTTTTGTTCCTGGGGGTGACTAATTTAGCACTGGCATGCCAGTTAATCCTTCGAGCAGGGGGAATGTGGTTGAGATGGGATTTATGAGTGTCACGCCTCTGGGGGGAAAAAAACTAACAAAACTTTTTACATACAACAGATGTGGGATGGATGAAAAACCCCTCGCCTGCTGGTTAGCCAACATTACACATACTATATTTCCATAATATACTGTTAATTTGTACATTTGTAAACTGCAACATTTGTAAATATTAGTGGCCAATTTTGCCAAATTTGATCTCTTGTGTTTTTATCAATATTCTGTTGTTTTCTGCTTCAATGGAATCAAGAAAATTCATCTTCATATCTCACTTTTAGTCTGCCTTCAGTTCACAGATTCCCACAATTGCATGCTTGTCCCCCAAATATATAATCAATTGAGAGAACAAACCTGTTCCAAGTTTAGCAACTTCCTCAAGATCAGCAGACGTTCTAGCAGAAGCAATGGCCTCTGGAAGCTTCAGAGTGAAGGGCAACACATCCCTAAGAAAAAGAGAAAAGGTGTGTGAAAGGGAGAAAGATTCGGTCAAAAGAGAAAAGGAAAATCAAGTGAGAGGGCGTGACTGCAAGCCTATTCCTAAAAGTGTGTGAGTCACTGCGTTGGAATAGAGGAGCGTGGCTTGGCCTGGGGGTGTGGTGTTGGCTGAACCGTCTATTCAACCACACGGCTGGAGGGTAAAATGTGCCTGCTGCTCTCCTCCCTGTGGGTCTTTTACAAGACCATTCAAAGCTTTAACATGGTTTCCAAAGGCTTCAGTCAAGCAAACCTGAGTGATCATAGCTTAATATTATACCTACAGATTTCTGAAGGAAATTATCTCTTTGTGAAACCTGTACACTTTAAATGTGATAAATGACCGAAACGCTATTGTAGAAACGACTAGCAGAGGCACAGAAAGTACCTATTTCACTATTCAATTTTATTTATATAGCACCAATTCATAACAGAAGTTATCTCACTGCACTTTTCCTATAGAGCAGGTCTAGTCCGTACTCTTTAAATATTATTATTATAATATTATTTACAGAGAGCCAACAAATCCCACCATGAGCAAGCATTTGGCGACAGTGGCAAGAAAAAACTTCCTTTAAGAGGCAGAAACCTTGGACAGAACCAGACTCAATGGTGGGCGGCCATCTGCCACTGCCGTGTTAGGTTTTGAGAGAGAGAGAGCTAGATTTGGAGAGAGAGAGAGAGAGAGAGAGAGAGAGAGAGATGGGGAGAGAAAGGGAGAGGGAGAGGTTTAGAGATAGAACTTTAGTGGTAATATTAATAAATTAATAATAATAGGAATGACTATGGCTATAGGAATAATAATGACAGTATTAATAACAGAGCCAATAACAACAACTGTAGAAGCAGTTGTCAAGCAGGAACACAGAGGCAGCAAGTGGCCCACAACCACAGATCCAGTCTCTGCAGCTCAGGAGGCAGAAATACCTGCTGCAACAGAAGGAGAGAGAAGAGAAATGAGAAAGCACAAAACTACGGGAGAGAGAAGATGTTGAGTTAGTAACATGCAGTAATGGGATAAAAATACATACAGACGGAGAGGGAGAGAAGGAGAGAGGATAGAGGTGCAACATGGGAAGTCTCCCAGCAGTCTAAGCCTATAGCAGCATAACTAAGGGATGGTTCAGGGCTCACCCAAGCCAGCCCTAACTATAAGCTTCATCAAAGAGGAAATCTCGAGTAGAACCAGACTCAGCGTGGGCGGGCATCTGCCGCTAACTTCACGTTTCTCAAAATAGAGCTGCCAATAATCAAAGTTGGTTTCTCAGCGGGTATGTCGCTAAGTGGGGAGAACTTGCTGGAAACATGAACAGGTTGGTGGTGAACCATGGGCTTCTGCTTAGGGCTATGCTTCCTTCGGACAGTCACCCAGCCTCCCTGGTTTCGGCTAACAGGAGCTACCTCTGGTCGGTCCGCACCGGCTACTGGGGGCTGGCTAACTACAGCAGCTAATGATTGAGTTCCCATGGTGCGGAACAGCGTTTCCAATTCACTAAACCTTGCCTCCAATGCTACAAATAAATTAGTCAGTACAAGTGAATAACTGTACAGTTCTTGTCAGTACAAGTGCCACAACTGGAGAGCCTTAATGTACTTGTTCAGGCAGCCTGATAATAAGGAATTGCAATAGTCCAACCTAGAAGTAACAAATGCATGCACTAGTTTTTTGGCATCATTTTGAGACAGGATGTGCCCGATTTTTGCAATGTTGCGTATGTGAAAGAAGGCAGTCCTTGAAGTTTGTTTCACGTGGGAGTTAAAGGATAAATCCTGATCAAAGATAACTCCGAGGTTCCTTACGGTGGTGCTGGAGACCAGGGCAATGCGATCTAGAGCAACTATATCTTTAGATAATGTGTCTTGAAGGTGTTTGGGGCCAAGTACAGTAACTTCAGTTTTGTCAGAGTTTAACATCAGAAAATTGCAGGTCATCCAGGTTTTTATGTCCTTAAGGCATGCTTGAAATTTAGCTAACTGGTTAGTTTCATCTGGCTTGATTGATAGATATAACTGGGTATCATCAACAATGAAAGTTTGTGGAGTGTTTCCTAATAATATTGCTTAGAGGAAACATATATAAGGTGAATAGAATCGGTCCATCTGTAACAAAACAGGTCATGTTACGAGATCATATAACAGATAATGCTTGATTAGTTATTAATTTCATTAGTTAAAATGAAGGCAGCTTGGACAGGGCCAACAAACTTAATCTGTTCTTTAACAGATTCGACACACCGGCTCCTGCTCATCCCCCCTCTAACTCAGCTGCTGTCAGCCCTCAAGCTCCTCTGAGTCCTCTGCTCCCCCCTCCTCCATCTTCCTGGGAGAGTCCTACTCCCCCCTCAACTGGATTTCAGGCTAACGGCCCTCTTCACACTGATGACTTCCCCCCTCCCCTGCCTGTAACCTCTGCTGTGCGACTGACTACTGACCAGGTGAGAGGACAGCTGATGAAACTCCACTCAAACAAGGCTGCAGGCCCCAATGGAGTTAGCCCTGGGGTGCTAAAAGCCTGGGCCCCCAGCTATATGGAGTCCTTCAACATGTCTTCAAAGGGTCCCTGTTCTGTGGAAGACATCTTGCCTCGTGTCCCAGTGGCTCCAAGGACTACAGACAGGTGGCACTGACCTCCCACATAATGAAGACCCTGGACAGACTGGTGCTGGAACAGCTGCGGCCCATGGTCAGACCCCTCCTGGACCCCCTTCAGTTCGCCTACCAGCCCCGGCTGGGAGTTGAGGATGCCATCATCTTCCTGCTGAACCACATCCACACCCACCTGGACAAGCCGGCAAGCACAGTGAGGATCATGTTTTTTGGCTTCTCCAGTACTTTCAACACCATCCGGCCAGCCCTGCTGGGTGAGAAGCTGGCAGCGATGCAGGTGGATGCCCCCTCATGTCCTGGATTGTTGACTACCTGACTGGCAGACCACATCATGTGTGTCTGCAGCACTGTGTTGGACAGTGTGGTCAGCAACACTGGGGCCCCTCAGGAGACTGTCCTCTCTCCCTTCCTCTTCACCATCGACTTCAGCCACAACACAGTCCCGCCACCTTCAGAAGTTTTCTGATGACTCTGCTGTGGTGGGATGTATCAGCGGTGGTGAGCAGCAGAACCAGGGTAGCAGAACCATCTGCAGCTCAATGCAACAAAGTCTAAGGAGCTGGTTGCAGACCTACGAAGGGCCATGGCACCAGTGACCCCGGTTTCCATCCAGGGGGTCAATGTGGACATTGTAGAGGATTACAAGTACCTGGGAGTACACATGGACAATAAACTGGACTGGGCTAAGAACACTCAAGCTCTTTACAGGAAGGGCCAGAGCCGTCTCTATTTTCTGAGGAGGCTGAGGTCCTTCAACATCTGCCAGACAATGCTGAAGATGTTTTATGAGTCTGTGGTGGTCAGTGCAATCCTGTATGCTGTCGCATGCTGGGGCAGCAGGTTGAGGGTAGCGGACGCTAACAGACTCAACAAACTGATCCATAAGGCCAGTGACATTGTGGGTGGTGTCAGAGAGGAGGATGCTGGCCAAACTACATGCCATCTTGGACAGTGTTTCCCACCCACTCCATGACGTGCTAGTCAAACAAAGGAGTACCTTCAGTGGAAGACTCATCCCCCCAAAAAGCACCACAGAGTGCTACAGGAAGTCATTCCTGCCTGTGGCCATCAAACTCTTTAAATCCTCCCTCTAAGTGTTAGTCTATATGACTGAAGTCATGAAGTCATTAAACTGGACATTGATCATTAACATCTCTGCAATACTTGACATAATTGTGCAATATTCTGTTTTAATACTGCTGTGCAATATACTGTTTTCAGTTTAATTTATTGATATTTATTCATACTTCTATTACTGCTGTGCAATATCCTCCGTCTCATTATAATCTTAATAAGCTACACTTAACTTGACAGTTCATGCACTATTACTTCATTATTGTCATCAACCGGTAAACCCACTTTGTACTTCACACTTATTTTAATTTTATACTTATACCCACTTGGTACTTAATTTATCTGACCTGTATTATAGTGTATTATATTTTTTGCTTAGTACTTCTATTCCTGTGTGCACTGACGTGATAGTGAGCTGCTGTAACAAAAGAGTTTCCCCTCTGGGATCAATAAAGTATTTCTGATTCTGAAGGCTGTGGAGGAAAGCTGGGTAAATAATAGGCGAATATGCAACATCTGGACCTTAGGCATGTTCAATTGATTAATATTATAGTTAAGACAACAAGAGATCAGTTGAAAATATATAGAGAATTTCTTCTTGGAAAAAAGAGCAATAGCACTGAATCTTTCCTTGATAGAAAAGATGTTTTGTTGTGTTGGTTGCTCCATCTGAAAGTGATTGTGTAAGATACGATGGTAAATGGTAAATGGACACATTCACACACTGAAGGCACAGCCCTCGGGAACAATTTGGGTTTCAGTTTCTTGCCCAAGGACACTTCGACATGTGGGCTGTCTTGAGCTGAAGGATAAAGGTGAACTGTCCCTTTAACATGGGCGCTGACGTCACAGCGTGTTGTTGGGGTGTGCATGATGACGTCACCCAGAAGAGTGCTGTGTTGACGGAACTGTGGGCATGACAGGCTGACATGAGAGTGTTGGAAAGTTTTTCTTTGTTGTCTGTTCTGTGAAAAACAATTCCTTTTAATGTTTTTGTAGAGTGGCAACAGTCCGGTCAGAATTTTATTAAAGAAGGCTGGTTGTTGGGGGACCTCGCTGGAGTGTGGTGACGCTGCGACCGGCTACATGTTGTGAGGCTGTAGTGGTCGAGTCGATGGCAGGGACTGGAGTTGTCCTCAGAGGTGATGGAGTCAGAGAACTGCAGCGGCGGCAATGGACTATCCTTTTCCTCTTTTTTCTGCTGACAGAGGTGGGCAAAGAAGAGACTGTGTAGGGGCTTGCTGGACTCACTTCGTGGACGGCTTTTGGATCACGGAAAGCAGGGTCTCAGGCACTGAGGTGGCGGAGAAGTTTTCGGCTTCTGTTGCTGGGTCTGCTATCGAGGGTTGATGGAAACTTTGAACGTGGACATCCTGATTTCGTCCGAATAATTCAACGGCCGATGGGGATAGTGAGACGAAGTCCATATTCGAGATGAGGTAAGTGGATGGATGAAGTTCCTTGTAGGGTGAAGTTGTAATGTTAGTTCACTTTTCTGAGTGTGCTCAATGCGATTTGTGTGATCTCGGTTCTGGCGCAGAATAGGAGAGCGAAAGAGGAGGAGATGGGTTAGATGGGTATTTATGGAAATGCTGGGAGTGGCATTTGAGGTGCAGGCCTGTTCCTGAAACTCTGCTGAATAACACCAAATAAATCCCTGTTTTATATACAAAAGAAACAGTACATGGTACAAACCTTATATTTACCAAACAAAAACAGCCCCCGGGTGCAATTTTAAATAGAAATAAGAGGAGAGTGTCAGTGTTCCAGGGATGTAAGAACCATGTTGATGGGACATTCTGAGCCTTAGTAATGTCACAAAAATATTAATAGTGCAACATTTTGACAAATTGGCACCATTAAAATTATGCTGAATTAGCTATTAGCAGTTACTGTTTGTAGTGTACCCATGGATGTACAGACAACTATCACTGGATTACTGAAGAAAACTTCTGGAGAAGTTCTGGAGTTACATATTATATTTTTTTTCTATGATATCTAAACAGATTTATGGATGTTCATTCATGATGGACAGATAATCATATCCTCGTGAAGTGTAAGTCAAACTGAATCGAAAAGTATGTGTATCATGTCTGTGTGTTCAGATTTGACTGAGTTATGACTCAGATAATTTTGAAACACACTGCTCACATCGCACGTCTCTCCCCCTGCGCCCCCCACCCTTTAACTCTCCAGCACTTCCAGTTTGAATACCTCTGATGTAGACAGATAAGTAGATAATGGTTTATGTAATATATGTGTATTAAACATATAGGTGATACCTGGATCACATCAGTGTGGTTTGCATGTCTTTCTATAATCATCAGTAATTCTGACTGATGAACTCACCTGCTGATGCAGCAGAAAGCCACCAGACGGAAAAGGTCTGCAAAGCTCAGGCCTGATCCCTCCAAAGAGAAAGCTGTAGGAGCACAGAACAACATGACCAAGACACACCAAACTACAGGAAACTGTCAGAGGAAAAGCATTAAAAAAAGAAAGTTTGGTCATTTTTTAAATCCAGTTCAAAGAAATGTGAAGTCCTCTGACTTTCAGCAAAAATCATGTATCATCATATCATCGTTTTAACTTATTTCACTGGAAAGCGGCAAATAGGACATAGCTGAAAAAAACAAACATAATAGTCAGAACCAAGTTTTAAACTAATGCATATAAAAGAATTGGTTTCCTTCATCTTTATAATCCCTAGATTAACTTGAATTCCCATAAGGATAAAGGAATCAGACTGGTATTATTAACTGTCATATAAATAACTGGAACAAATAGCAACAAGAATGACTGTGGTGGTAACCACTTTCCCCTTGTTGCTTAATGGATTCATATAAGATCACATGATTAGTTGGAAGGAGGAAAACTTATGCATGCATCTTGTCAATAACGAACACTGAACGAGAACTTGTTTTTTTCCCCCACAATTTGGCACAGAATTTTACAGTCAAGGTATCTGGCACTGGATTAAACGTGACCAAGATCTGTGTGTGGACAGAGATAACAGGCATTTGTGTGTGTACATAACTGTGTGTGTCTGTATAAGAGAAAGAAAATGAGAGATTGTCAAAAATGTTGACGTGTTCAAAGTAAGAAGTGAAAAGAATGAAAAGGTATGAGTATGAGACTATATCACACACTAAAATGGAATCTTTTGCAGTTATGTCTTTACATTTGAATCCAAAGGACTTGTAAACAAATGGTTAAATAGGGAGAAGGATGCAGAGAGAGCAAGAGAACACATGTTATGGTATGTTACGCTATGGAGGACCGTCGGGGCGTACTTGGACTGTCCTGACTGGGATGTTTTCAGGACTGCTACCAACAGTCAGATGTATGACGTCACAGCCTCTGTGAACTCATCCAGCTTCTGTGAGGACTGCTATGTACCATCACGCACCAGGGTGAGTTACAACGACGACAAACCCTGGTTCACAGCTAAACTCAGACAGCAAAGGTTGGAAAAGGAAGAGGTGTTCAAGGGTGGAGACAGGGACAGGTTTAGGGAGTCAAAGTACAGGTTTAGCAAGACGGTGAGAAAAGCTAAACGACTGTACTCGTAGAGACTACAACACCAGTTCTCAGCCAACGACTCTGCTTCAGTCTGGAAGGGGCTCAGACAGATCACCAACTACAAACCTAAGCCCCCCCACTCCATTTATGCCTGGCCAACCAACTGAATCAGTTCTACTGTCGATTTGAAAGACAATGGGACACCATCCCCCATCCATCAGCCTCAGCCCACCAGCATGACCTCCCCCACCCCAGCTGGGGCCTGGGCCTCTCCACAACTGCCCACCCCAGAGGCTCACCCCTCCCCTACTGCAACAACGACCTGATTCTGTCGGGGGCACAATGCAAATACCACCTAGAATTTTAAAATTGTAATAATGTGATGGTAGTGGTAATATTAACATTAATAAATTAATAATAATAGGAATGACAGTCATAGGAATAATAATGACAATAACAGTAACAGAGCCAATAACAAAAACTGTAGTAGCAGTTGTCGAGCAGGAACACGGGAGCAGCAGTTGGCCCACAACCAGAGATCCAGTCTCTGCAGCTCCGGAGGTAGAAATACCTGCTAAAAGTGACAGAAGGAGAGAGAAGAGAAACAAGAAAGCACAAAACTACAGGAGAGAGAAGATGTCGAGTTAATAACATGCAGTAATGGGATAAAAATGCATACAGACGGAGAGGGAGAGAAGGAGAGAGGAAAGAGGTGCATCATGGGAAGTCTCCCGGCAGTCTAGGCCTATAGCAGCATAACTAAGGGATGGTTCAGGACTCACCCAAGCCAGCCCTAACTATAAGCTTCATCAAAGAGGAAATCTCGAGCAGAACCAGACTCAGCGTGGGCGGGCATCTGCCGCTAACTTCACGTTTCTCAAAATAGAGCTGCTAATAATCAGAGTTGGTTTCTCAGCGGGTATGTCGCTAAGTGGGGAGAACTTGCTGGAAACATGAACAGGTTGGTGGTGAACCATGGGCTTCTGCTTAGGGCTATGCCTCCTTCGGACAGTCACCCAGCCTCCCTGGATTCGGCTAACAGGAGCTACCTCTGGTCGGTCCGCACCGGCTACTGGGGGCTGGCTAACTACAGCAGCTAATGATTGAGTTCCCATGGTGCGGAACAGCGTTTCCAATTCACTAAACCTTGCCTCCAATGCTACAAATAAAGTACATTTATTACATTTGCCATTATCACTAGAGGAGGCAGAGGCATTCCTAAACATCTGACACACCGAGCAGGAGAGAGTGAGAGGGAGAGAGAGAAGCCATCGCTAGCTGCTACGCTAAAGAACGGTAGTCAGCAAAACTGAATAGCGTGTAAACTGCGGGATTAGCGAGAAAATCGTTAAAAGGAGAGAACTATGAGTGCTTGAGCAGAACTAGTGTACGTTTAAATGTATAGCAGATAGTTAGTCACTATAATAAAAAATCTGTGATGAGCAGCAAATATACACTACTAGTAACACACAAACACTGGTGACCGGAAATGAGTAAATACCCGTATTGAGCAGATTATCCAAAAAATAAAACCAGGTCATTTCTCAGATCAAACTGTTGCAGAATAAAGGAAATAATTAAATTACCATAATCCATGTCAATGCACTGAGGAAGACATTATGTGTTGGAAATAATGCTGACTTATTACTAGAATTTACAGATTATCTTTTGCATGAAGCCTCTCTTAATGAATTGTAACTGTATTTTTTGTTCTTGTGTATTGTTCTCCTGTTCTTGAGAGAGGTCACCGGTTCTTCAGTCTACACCTTTTACCAGTAGTCAGCAAAAAAGGAAAAAGGCAATAAGGGCTGCAGTGGGCGGAGATTCACACATACTCTCACTAGGTAAGCATTTGGAAATTTCAGTCTGGTGCCGACAGAGACAAACGTCAGCACACATATACAAGAAGACACAACACATTCAGAGTGAGCTTCAGGAAAATCCCTGTTTTTCAGGTAACTGAAAATAGAACAGAAAAAAGAAGAAAAGAACAGTGGAATTAGTGACACTAATTTGGATGGGGTAATGGAAGAGGAAGAAGTCAGTTGAAAAGTGAAGCCTCCAGATCACCAAACATATCGCAGACAGAGATACAGTATACTGAAGCTTCTGACAAACACACAGTTACATTAGATAACCCTATAACTCTGGAACAAAGTGTTTAGCAAAGTGTTAAGCATTAGAATACTCAATACTTTTTTGTTGTAACAAATAACATAATGCGTTCAAGTAATCAGTTATTTAGTTACATTTTCATATAAGCAATCCGTTACTGTATTTCCCTGTTCCTTGTGTTGCCACAAAAAACAAAAAAGAAAATCTCTGTTTCCGTTTCTTTCCTACATCTTGGTGGGTAGTTGCGTACTAGTGGAAGATATCAGAGAAGAAAGCAGAGAACCTTTACGTTCTGGAAATAAGTAACTAAGCATTGATCTTGTTAACTGGTTGCATGTTGAAACATGATGTATTGTCAGCTATACAAGCCCGTGTTTTATTGTTTTCATAGAGACAGCTGTGCCTATTATGACTGTGCCCAGTTTGCTGTCAGATTGTTAGCAGCCAAAAGGCTGCACAGGTGCCACCTATCAGGTACCCTCGGTTTTTATTTACTTTCATGTACTTCAAAAAATTAAACTTTTTTCATTGCAGTTGAATTGCAAAACAAAATTACAAGTTGTATGAACTTGTTTGGGTATATGCATTGAGCCCCGGTACCCTCTTGATATATGTTTAATTGTAATCAAACATAATCGAGCTGTAAAGGGGATATTGCGTCATTCCTGTTATTAGTCTGCAGAGTTACAGATTACTAGGCTATGCAGTAACGGTAGAGTCAATACATTCAGAGGTATTCAAGGAATCACAAAGGGGTTTTCATTTTTGGTAACGCAAAAGTACTCTAACGAGTTACTTTTCTCTTTAAGTAACAAGTTACTTTTTAATGGCAATAATCTTGTAATGTAACAAGTTACTTTTAAAAGTAACGGTGCCCAACACTGATAGTCACAGCAGGGGATAGCCGTGCCATATTGTTGTGATCCTGTTTGGTAGCAGGGCCAACCCCAGCCAACCCATGACAGTCACCCCCCGCTCAAATTAGCTGTGTCTTGTGTGGGTCAACCCATATGTTGCTCTGTTTGTAAAAGTCTCTCAGTACTTTTGTAGCTTCTAACTGAATATCTGTGGTTTGGAGTTTAGTTTCACTCCCATGTTCCTGTTGGTACTTTCAGATAACAGCTTTATTTTACTGTTTACTGAACGTTTCCAGTCGTATCAGAGCAGTTATGAAACGACTATTTCCTACTGCTGCTGCTTCACATTAAAAGCTTTCCAGTGACCCCTTTCATTAAAAACTACTTCAGTCAAAGTTTCCATTAAAATGTTGCGCAAATTTTAACTGAGAACCAGCAAAAAGAAAAAGTGAATTAATGCGTGTTTCCATCGACTACTGTTATATGAATATTAGGAGTTGGGTGCATCAACGTGAGCAGTTGGTGGAGCTAATTCTCCAGTCGGGTGCCATTAAACCATTGCAGAAGTAGAGGACACAACGAGATGACTATAAACAGCTCCAGTCAAACCTCACACGAATGAAAAACCATGTGGAAAACATGATGGAAATTTGACATTTCTGCTTGTTTAATGTCATTTGAGGAATGATTCAGTCTCCTCATCACTGCACACAGAGCTGATGTTTTCATTTGCTGCTCAGATTTTTAAAAAGAAAAGCACTCATTGTCAATCAACATATCAATGGCTCTATTCCTTATGAGCAAAACAAGCTACCACATTTGGTTGTAACCCCTCCTTAGGTGTTGTTATGGCGAGCAAAGCGATATGTGCGCTTAAAATTTTGGTTGTGTCTCATTCTCCTGCATTCTCCTACTTCAGAGTTTACTGAATATTTGCCTAAGTATGTTATTTATTGGTTATGATGCTTTTGCAAACTGTTCACATATGGTTTGACTGGAGTAAAAGTTTAAATTTAAGTTACTTTGAGCAAATCTTTGCTGGAATTTATGATTTTTCACCTATGTTAGTTAATTGTTAAGAGTCTGTTGTAAGTCCATAGTTGCAGTTTCAACAGCACAACACCATAATTTTGATGAAAAAGATTTTGTAACAAAATGTTTCTTGGTGAATCCAAATTCTACATATATGTAATCCATCATAAATCTGGAATACGATCATTTACGTCAAACATTTATTCATTTTTAAACAGTCCTGGTTACCCTGAAAACTAAAATGTACAATGCACCCATATTTGAAGCTCATGAGAGACTTTCAGAGGCAAATAAAAAGATGTAGGAGAAAAGAAACTGTTGTTGGTCTGGAACTGAAAGTTTCCATTCATCTTGTTCAAAAAGCAATTAATTGCATTGAAAACCCAACAGCTACACATGTGTATTATTTATTAATATTGTACGTGGGTCATAATAATTCAAGCCTGTAAGATGATTGAAGGTTTCTGCACACAGTAAATATGACTACTACAAGTACTTAGTCAAAAATCTATGTTGCATACTTACAGCAGCCTGGCAATTCCAGGGCGTATGTCCTGTGATAACCTGTTCACTTCATTCCACTTTCAATTTAGAAGGTAGCTTCATGCATTTCAAAGGGAAAAAAACATAAGAAACACATGAAGTAGGGGTTCCCAGATGCTTACTGTACTGGCTCTCCTTGACAGGGAAGTCTTTGACGGGAACTGCAGAGTCTTTGTCCATGCGTAGAGATATTACTTTCCTCTGCAAGCTGGTTGACTTCCTCACCATGAATGTCTGCAGGCCAGGGGAGGAAACATCCAATTAGAACATATACTTATTTAGTCTGTGTTTAGTAAAGAACTGCATCATTCTTTACTGTATATCTATTATTTTTAAATAAAAATTACAGTAAAAGACACTATATTAGTATATATTTACTAGATTACTGAGGATGCAGGCATTAGCTACAATGATTTATTTGCTTGATTGAATAGTGTTGAACATAGGACATGCTGTTTTAATACTGTCATTTTTTAGTTGTTATATGTACTTAATTCATGAATCACTCTTCTTGGGGAAAAAGCCATTAAAGGCTGTGAAAACACATGTTTTCAATCAGCTTCTTACTTTGACCAAAGTGGTCATGACATGAACACACAATTTTATGCCAATATTGTAAAAGTTTAAGTTGTTTCACATGAGAGATTCATGTCTTAGTGTTTTTGTCTGTGCACTTCCCTCTAGTTTAAAGAGGGCGGGGCTTAAAGGGGAAAAAGTTTTTTCATGTACTTCCATGTACCAATCAGGATTTAGCAATATTTGAATCACAATGTGATAACAATTGTGGAGTTGTTCGTTTATGTTGCAAGCACTGTCAATCAAACTACAAACTCCTGATTAAGCAGATTATTTTTGAGTGTTAAACTCTTTAAAAACACTTGAGGCTTTAAACCAGGCAATACTTTTTGCAAAGTTTTGTGAGTCACATTTGAGGTGACTTGACTTTTTTATTTGAGTTTTGGTACAATTCAGATCTATGTAAGTAATATGAATCACAACACTTGTGAGTGTATGACTAGCTTATAAACTTATAAAAATATAAGTTGCCTTATTACAGTTTTTAAAACAGAGAGGTAGTTGTGTGCACATCCCATGTTTAGGCCAGGGGCAGAACAACAGATTCAATAAAGGAAAAAAGTAACCTGTGTCTGCACACTGGATTTTTTTGCTCCTAAAAAAAAATGGGAGCGAAAATCCAGTGTGGGGACACTTTTTCCATCCATCCATCCATCCATCCATCTTCTTCCGCTTATCCGGGGCCGGGTCGCGGGGGCAGCAGTCTAAGCAGGGACTCCCAGACTTCCTTCGCCCCAGACACTTCCTCCAGCTCCTCCGGGGGGATCCCGAGGCGTTCCCAGGCCAGCCGAGAGACATAGTCCCTCCAGCGTGTCCTGGGTCTTCCCCGGGGCCGCCTCCCGGTGGGACATGCCCAGAACACCTCCCGAGGGAGGCGTCCAGGAGGCATCCGGATCAGATGCCCTAGCCACCTCAGCTGGCTCCTCTCGACGTGGAGGAGCAGCGGCTCTACTCGAGCTCCCCGTGTGACTGAGCTCCTCACCCTATCTCTAAGGGAGCGCCCAGCCACTCGGCGGAGGAAGCCCATTTCGGCCGCTTGTATCCGCGATCTTGTCCTTTCGGTCACTACCCAAAGCTCATGACCATAGGTGAGGGCAGGAGCGTAGATTGACCGTAAATCGAGAGCTTTGTCTTTCGACTCAGCTCCTTCTTCACCACAACGGTCCGATACAGCGCCCGCATCACTGCAGACGCTGCACCGATCCGCCTGTCAATCTCACGCTCCATCCGTCCCTCACTCGTGAACAAGACCCCGAGATACTTAAACTCCTCCACTTGGGGCAAGGACTCCCCACCCACGCGCGAAGAGAGCAAACCACCTTTTTCCGGTCAAGAACCATGGCCTCAGATTTGGAAGAGCTGATTCTCATCCCAGCTGCTTCACACTCGGCTGCAAACCGTCCCAGTGCATGCTGCAGGTCCTGGTTTGAAGAAGCCATCAGAACGACATCATCTGCAAACAGCAGAGATGAGATCCTGTGGTTCCCAAACCGGACACCCTCCGGCCCCTGACTGCGCCTAGAAATTCTGTCCATATAAATTATGAACAGAACCGGTGACAAAGGGCAGCCCTGGCGGAGTCCAACATGCACCGGGAACAGGTCTGACTTACTGCCGGCAATGCGAACACAGCTCCTGCTCCGGTTATACAGGGACCGGACAGCCCTTAGCAAAGGGCCCCGGACCCCATACTCCCAGAGCACTCCCCACAAAGCGCCCGGGGCACACGGTCGAATGCCTTCTCCAGATCCACAAAGCACATGTGGACTGGTTGGGCAAACTCCCATGAACCCTCGAGCACCCGATGGAGAGTATAGAGCTGGTCCAGTGTTCCACGACCGGGACGAAAACCACTCTGCTCCTCCTGAATCCGAGGTTCGACTATCGGACAAATTCTCCTCTCCAGTACCCTGGAATAGACCTTACCGGGGAGGCTGAGAAGTGTGATCCCTCTGTGATTGGAACACACCCTCCGGTCCCCTTCTTATACAGAGGGACCACCACCCCGGTCTGCCAGTCCAGAGGCACTGTCCCAGACCGCGCCACGCGATGTTGCAGAGACGTGTCAGCCAAGACAGTCCCACAACATCCAGAGACTTAAGATACTCAGGACGGATCTCATCCACCCGAAGCCTTGCCACCAAGGAGCTTGCCAACAACCTCAGTGACTTCGGCCAGGGTGATGGATGAGTCCGCCTCCGGTCCCCAGCCTCCGCTTCCTCTTCGGAAGACGTGACAGCGGGATTGAGGAGATCCTCAAAGTATTCCTTCCACCGTCCGACAACATCCCCAGTCGAGGTCAACAGCTCTCCACCCGCACCGTACAAGGTGTTGGTGAAGCACTGCTTCCCCTCCTGAGCCGCCGGACGGTTTGCCAGAATTTCTTTGAGGCCGACCGATAGTCCTCCTCCATGGCCTCTCGAACCTCTCCCAGTCCTGAGTTTTTGCCTCTGTGACCGCACGGGCTGCAGCACGCTTAGCCTGCCGGTACCTGTCAGCTGCCTCGGGAGTCCCACGAGCCAACAAGGCCCGATAGGACTCCTTCTTCAGCCTGACGGCATCCCTTACTTCCGCGCCCACCACCGTGTTCGGGGATTGCCGCGCGACAGGCACCAGAAACCTTGCGACCACAGCTACGAGCCACCAGATCGACAATGGAGGTGGAAAACATGGTCCACTCGGACTCAATGTCCCCAACCTCCCGGGATCTGGGAGAAGCTCTCCCGGAGGTGTGAGTTGTAGACCCTGCTGACAGAGGGCTCCGCCAGACGTTCCCAGCAGACCCTCACGATACGCTTGGGCCTGCCAAGTCTGTCCGGCTTCCTCCCCGCCAGCGGATCCAACTCACCACCAGGTGGTGATCGGTTGACAGCTCCGCCCCTCTCTTCACCCGAGTGTCCAAGACACGCGCCGGAGGTCAGATGATACGACAACAAAGTCAATCATCGACCTCCCGCCTAGGGTGTCCTGGTGCCACGTGCACTGATGGACACCCTTGTGCTTGAACATGGTGTTAGTTATGGACAAACTGTAACTAACACAGAAGTCCAACAACTGAACACCGCTCGGGTTCAGATCAGGGGCCGTTCCTTCCGATTACCCCTCTCCAGGTGTCACTGTCGTTGCCCACGTGGGCGTTGAAGTCCCCCAGTAGAACAACGGAGTCCCCGGGTGTTGCACTGTCTAGTACCCCTCCCAGGGACTCCAAGAAGGCCTGGTACTCTGCACTGCTGTTCGGCCCGTAGGCCGCCACAACAGTGAGAGACCTGTCCCCCACCCGGAGGCGGAGGGACGCGACCCTCTCGTTCACTGGGGTAAACTCCAACACGTGACGGCTGAGCTGTGGGGCTATGAGCAGGCCCACACCAGCCCGCCGCCTCTCCCCGCCGGCAACGCCAGAGAAATGGAGCGTCCAGCCCCTACACTTTTTCCTTATTACAGTTTTTACACAAATCAAATTACCATTTTGCTTACTAGTAAAAAAAGGAGGCCTTATTTGATTTACTTTAGACCACTTCATCATTTTCTAAACTGCTAGCAGTGAATAAACATCCTGCCAGCTGTTTACATTACAAAGTGGCAGGAGATTTTCAAGTTGACAAAAATAAATGCAGCTGTAGAGATAGCTGGGTCATAGGTAACATTCATGCATGAAAGAAAACAGATGATTTGAGTTGGGTATTCCATTCTTCATGAGCATTCCCCAAAATAGGAAGCCACATTGGCTGGCGTTCCCTCACTTAAAAAAGGTGCTGAACCTGGATTATAAACATATAAACTACACAAATGTACCTATGCACCTAGGCTGACACAGTACCTAGTTCAGTTCATAGTTCACTTATTTTCAAGACTGTCTTTGTCTCATACTTTGCTAAGCACCTAAAACAGTTTTAATTCAATTTTTGTTGGACTGTGTTAGAGGAGTTAACTGGTAGGAATGATTCTGGAGAATGTAGTTTGTGGTTTATCATATTGCATTATACTGAAGAGGTGTTGAAGTTATCAGAATCAGAAATACTTTATTGATCCCTGGGGGGAAACTCTTTTGTTACAGCAGCTCACTATTGTTTCTGTTTGTCCGTGTGTGCTAAGAAGTGAAACTCTTACACAAAAGTGAAAGCTTTAACTCAACAGTGTTGGATACAAGAAGCCACATTGGCTGCCGTTCCCTCACCCCAGTGGGTTGGATCTGCAGTATACGTGTGGCATCCTGGTGGCTGAGGCCCAGTTGTAGCCAAACAGCATGTGTATGCACCAGTCTGTCCAGAACACTAAGCCGCCGATGAAGGGAGTCGTAGCCCGAATCTCTCGCTCCAGCCAGCCCTGCTCCGATCCCAGCACAAGGTGATGCCTGTAGGAAGAGACCTTCCACCTCTTTATCCAGCCTGAAAACAAGATGAAACAAATATAAGAAAGTTCATTCAGCAGCTTTGTTTTGGATCACACTACCTTGCTCGTCAGGACCCGCTCTACTCTGCTTCTGATTGATTAGTAGTCTTTACCTAGGTACTACGCATATGCAACTCTCAACAAAGAGCGAACAGAAGTGAGATGCCCCATTTGGTAGCTAAAACGGAGCGTTCAAGACACAGGGTGGAAAGAGGTACTGCAACAATGTGCAGTATGAGCAGAAATATGGTGTTTTTTGAAAATTAAACCATGTCAACCTATTCTGGTACATAATATGACCACTTTACCACCTAACAGGTACTTTTTGAACTCTACAGAAACTATGTCTTAGAAGAGAATTAATCACCAGAAATGCACACTAAACATTCCACAAAGGTATGCTGGGCGTGATTAGAATTCAACTTGAGACTATGCACATACACATTTTTTTCATAGCTGACATTGCATTATCATCAGAGATGATCTAGAGGGATGTAGTTTTTTCTACAAGTTTAAGATCAGGTGAGGTGCTGCGGTAAGCGTATTGTGTCATTTCCGGTCACTGGTGTTTGTGATTCACTAGTAGCGTGTTTCTGCTGCTCTAGCTCATCACAGTTAATTTTGTTCGATTCGTCATTACAGTGATTAACTATCTGCTATAAACATACACTAATTCTGCTCAAGCACTCATAGCTCTCTCCTTCTTTTAACGACTTTCTCGTTAATCCCACAGTTTACACGCTATTCATTTTTGCTAGCTACCGTTCTTTAGCTTAGCAGCTAGTGATGGCTTCTCTCTCTCCCTATCCTGCACTCTCTTGCTCGGCGTGTCAAATGTTTAGCTATTCCTCTGCCTCCTTTAGTGATAATGGTACATGTAATAAATGTAGTTTATTTGTAGCATTGGAGGCGAGGTTTAGTGAACTGGAAACGCGGTTCCGCACCATGGGAACTTAATCATTAGCTGCTGTAGTTAGCCAGCCCCCAGTAGCCGGTGCGGACCGACCAGAAGTAGCTCCTGTAAGCCGTCTCCCGGCTGCTCTGAAGCAGGAAACCAGGGGGTGTGTACATATGCAAAGACAATGTCGGACTCCGTATTTTCTCTGGGGGCCTGTCAAACCTGACCAGTGATGCCATGTTTAGCCGGATGTCTTCATTCCGCCGCTGGCTGTCGAGGTGGTGTCCAGAAAACAATGTGGGCTTTGTAGATAATTGGCAGACTTTTTGGGGAAGACCTGGTCTTATTAGGAGAGACGGCATTCATCCCACTTTAGATGGAGCAGCTCTCATAGCCAGAAATCTGAAGTTTATTAATGGACCAGAACCATGACAACTCAGATTTGAGACCAGGAGGCAGAGTTGCAGTCCTACACGCTTCTCTGCGCTTCCAGAGCAGTTACCCACCCAAAACTCCTTAGTGACGGTGTCTGCCCCCCGACCACTTAAATTAATAAAATCTAAAGTTAACAGAAGAGGAGTTATACATAAAAACCTAAACAAAAACGCTGAAATAGCACGACAAAATAGGAGAATTAAATGTGGACTCTTAAACATCAGATCTTTGTCATCTAAGGCTGTACTGGTGAGCGATTTAATATCAGAGTATCATATTGACTAATTTTGTCTTACTGAAACCTGGCTGGGTCATGTAGAATATGTTAGCCTAAATGAATCCCCTCTGCCCAGCCATTTTTATACTCATATTCCTTGAGGCACCAGCAGAGGAGGTGGAGTTGCAGCCATCTTCGACTCAAGCCTATTAATCAACCCTAAACCTAAACTAAATTATAACTCATTCGAAAGACTTGTTCTTAGTCTTTCACACCCGACCTGGAAAACATGTATATTATAGTGTACTGCGCTCCTGGTCCTTATTCTGAATTTGTATCTGAATTCTCAGAGTTTAGTCAAGTTTAGTCCTTAAAACAGATACTGTAATTATTGTAGGTGATTTCAATATTCATTTGGACATTGAAAATGATAGCCTTAGTACTGTGTTTATCTCATTATTAGATTCGATTGGCTTTTGTCAGAGTGTACATGAAGCCACTCACTGTTTTAACCACACCCTCAACCTTGTTCTGGTATATGGCATTGAAATTGAACATTTAATAGTCTTCCCGCAGAATCCTTCTTTACCGGACCATTATTTAATAACTTTTGAACTGCTCTTGCTGGACTACATGCCATGACTACATACATGCACAAATTCTTACTCTAGATGTCTATCTGATATTGCTGTAGCTAAATTTACGGAAGCATCTGCATTTAATCCAGTGTTATGTCTCAACATAACAGAGGACTCCTATGCAAATCGCAGCCCCTCCCAAATTGACCATTTAGTTGATAGCGCTGCAGGCTCACTGTGAACGACACTCGATTCTATCGCTCCTCTAAAAAAGAAGATAATAAAACAAAGAAGGTTAGCTCTATGGTATAACCCGCAAATTAAAGCAAACATCACGTTCACGTTGGCGTTCCAACAACCTGGAAGAATCTCGTTTAGTCTTAAAACATATAGGAAAGCCCTCTGTAATGCCAGAGCAGCTTACTACTCATCATTAATAGAGGAAAATAAAAACAACCCCAGGTTTCTTTTCAGCACTGTAGCCAGGCTGACAGAGAATCACGGCTCAATTGAGCCATGTATTCCTATAGTGCTCAGTAGTAATGGCTTCATGAGCTTCTTTAATGATAAAATTTTAACTATTAGAGAAAAAATTAATCAAGTCCTGCCTTCAACCGGTGCCGACTTGTCTTCAAACAGAAACCTTGGAAACAGCTGTAGAGCCCGATCTTCTTCAGCTGACTTCGACGATTAACACATTTAAGAGTAGGCTTAAGACTTTCTTCTTTGATAAAACTTATAGTTAAGGCTGGCTTGGGTGAGTCCTGAACCATCCCTTAGTTATGCTGCTATAGGCCTAGACTGCCGGGAGACTTCCCATGATGCACCTCTATCCTCTCTCCTTCTCTTCCTCTCCATCTATATGCATTTTTATCCCATTACTGCATGTTACTAACTCAACATCATCTCTCTCCCGTAGTTCTGTGCTTTCTCGTTTTTCTCCTCTCTTCCTTCTGTTACTTTCAGCAGGTATTTCTGCCTCCTGAGCTGCAGAGTCTGGATCTGTGGTTGTGGGCCACTTGCTGCCCCTGTGTTCCTGCTCAACAACTGCTACTACAGTTGTTGTTATTGGCTCTGTTATTAATACTGACATTATTTTTACTATAGCTGTCATTCCTATTATTACTAATTTATTAATATTAACACTACAATTATTATTCTACTATTTAAGAAAAAAAAATTCTACGTTGTATTTGCATTACCCCCCACCCCCGTCTCGCTCTCTCTCTCAAAACTTAACATGGCAGCGGCGGATGGCCGCCCACCATTGAGTCTGGTTCTGGCCAAGGTTTCTGCCTCTTAAAGGAAGTTTTTTCTTGCCACTGTCGCCAAATGCTTGCTCTGGATCTGTTGGGTCTCTGTAATTAATATTGAAAAAGAGTACGGTCTAGACCTGCCCTATAGGAAAAGTGCAATGAGATAATTTTCAGAATTGGCACTGTATAAATAAAATTGAATTGAATTGAATTAAGATGTTATTCAGGTATTCACACACACTACATAACAGTGTGTCCCAGCAGGCACGTACACACACACGCACACTGTCAAAACCAGAAAACTGTTATATGCATACACACTATGAGCTCACCCAAGAAGTGTATCTGTTGTTTGGTCTCCTTCTGCAGGTTCAGCTTTTTTCCCCATTTCCTTCTTCAATGTTCCGATTTCCCAGGCAAATGAGTCGATCAGCTACAAAGAAACAATTTGAACAACACGTTAATTTTAAGGAAAAATAACAGCACAAAAGGTCAATTCAAACCAGAAGTGTGTTCAGGTGTTTCTACTGTTTTTCTTGAGGTATGAACTGGCTCTCATTTCTGCAAGCCTGAAGTTGTGCCTAACCACTTTCCATTGACCAACCAGAGTTACTAAAGGAAGAGGAAACAATTCATAAAAGCCAGTCTGTGAATGAACCTTCATGTATGAAACAGTTTGTCACAGGAGACATAAATGGCTGATAGAAATTACAGGCCTTCACAGATATTATAGGTCTGCTTTCATCATTTAGTGTTCAAATCTACAGTAGTTATTGCTTTAGGTAAGAACAATGGGTCTCAAGCAAGAACATTTTCATTTGCTTATCTTAACTTTCTCTTTTTTTTTCGTACGGTGAGCTCGTACGAGTGCGCCACATCAGATTAAGCAAATGCTCCTAACTTCAGATAACTGTGTAAATGACCAGCGTAAACATGATGAATGCCACCTGTGTGTAATTGAGCACGCATTCATGAGAATTTAAAATTTGCAAAATTAACGCCATATATACTACCATATAAGGCTACGCGTCCTCACGTTTTCATTCATGAAAATGGCACCTAAGAGTATGAAGAACAACTTTACAAGCTCAGAGATTGAAGTGATGGAAGGAATTGTCAAACAATCATGTTCAATATTTTCTTTTATTCAGATGATTAATTAGACTCTGCACCACAACCGGGACCATCTGATGCTCCGTGTCACCATCGTCTCCCACGCACACAGGTGGTGTCTGATGCAGTCCTGAGTCCTGAGTTTATGGAAATTTGATGTATCTGGGTGATGATCTGATGAGGGCTTTGATAACTAAGAGGAACGTGAGACTCACGGAAGACTGGGACACACCTGATCTGTCTCCTATCTCCCTTTGGAAAGTTCCTGTGGCCAGGAATCCGATTGTGGTGAGTACCTGGACATGTGGTGAATGGGGTTGGATCAGCATGTTTGTTTGCGGATTTGCGGCTCTAACAAGTTACAGATCTGTAGAAGCACGGCCTGTGGTTATCTAATCTACAACCATTCATCTGTCTCTGCCAATATATCAGCATGCTGTCTAAAGACGCGCTCTCTTCCAAGGGCCTGACGAGCCAAAGAAGTAAGTCAGCCATGGTGCGCCTGGTTACACTTGACCTTATTATATACAGAGACAAATGAACCTTCAATTAGGGCATAATTTAAGTGGTTTTGCAGTTTGAGATGTTCATATTAATATTGTGTTATACAATAGCATCAATAGCCAATTTAAATTAATAATGATATTGTTAGGCTGTATGAATACATTTAGAATTATATTATGATTTGAATTGCAGAATCAAACAGGATGTCAACATAATTATGAAGTGTAATTTATATAGTCTATATAGTCCTCTTTGTTCAATTCTTATTTTGTCACATATGTTGTTATTAGTTTTATGCTGTTTGTCTGTATCTCACTGTTATTGCTGCCTATCTTGGCTAGAACAAAGAGAGATTTTTAACCTCAGCAAGGCTTTCCTGGTTAAATAAAGATAAAAAAAGAAAAGAATAACAGACATGTGGCCTCCTCTTCATCCCTGTGTTAGTTCTATTAAAGCCATGCTGAATCAGTGCATTTACTTCCCTTAACTCCTCCAGAGGCTCTGAGCAAGATTTTCTAAAAACTACTCACAAAACTATAAGTTTGACCCTGTCTCAACCTCGAAGTCAAACAGCTACTCAGTGTGTGCACTGACAAGACAATGTGCGCGTGCACACACACACACACACATATATATAAAGATGAACATGTGTACTACAAACACACACAAAAGCAAGAAAACCAGCAATGCTAACAGCCTTAACCATTATGACTCTGATCCAACACCTCTATCTAGATAAGTTTCATTTTCAAAATAGAAAGTTATTTGACTACTTTTTCGTGTTTTATCTTTTACTTCTAAAACACGGGGTGGCTTTTATTGTGACAAAGAATTTTTTTGACAGCAGATCAGTTGTAATTGCAGGGAGTAATGGAACAGTTAGGAGCAGGGACAGTGAGCTGTTAGATGAAGAGCTGCACACCTCCAACTCCTCAGCAACCTGAGTTTGTTTGGCTGCACTGTAAACAGATACGCCAGCTACTCTTCTGTTGTATTTTTGATGAAAAGTAGTTGCTCAACAAGTATTAAACTGCACTTGCTGTTACCACTGTAACCATGGGTGTCGCCAAATCAATCAGGTCAGAAATCTTAAGGATTATAACTTTAACAAGACAGAACAAGAAAATTAACAAGCCCTTCATCAAATATTGTATGCAATTGTTTTCATGGAATTTAGACTAACCTTGATTGTTAACAGTGTGACACAGGCGTAATTTGTTTCACTTCCCAGTTTTCTGTCTAGTTGGGCAATGTTTCTGTTGGGTAACATGACATCAGCTGCTTTAGCAGAGTGAGAAAACAATTAGCTCAGCTGTTTCAAAGGAACTCTCAAATTCAGACTCATTCCATTTGCCAATGGCACATTTGAAGGTCACAACCTCAAATATTTATAATGACAGGATCACATTCTGAACTATCAGAATCAGAAATACTTTATTGATCCCCGAGGCCTCTGTGATCTGTTTGTTCAATGCCTTCTATTAATACCATAATACTTCATTGACTAACATAAGATGTGTTGGTTAAAGTGCTGAATAGTATCCACTGTAACAAGCAACAACATTTTCCTTGGGTTACCCAAAGCAAATAACATGACATATTGTCATTTTGACACTATTTTAATAGTATTTTAATATTTTAATAGTCATGTATAAACCTTTGTGAAACTCTTCATTTTTGTTGTAGACACTGTGTCAGGAAAGTCTTGATTCAACACATTTTCAAATGTTAAACCACATTTTACTGTCAACAAAGCTAAAAGAATTGCATTGCAACCACAGACTATAAAATGCAACATTTCGTATTCAACATTTGTCGTTTTCCACATTAACTGGTACTTGCTTGTCGTGACATCTTGGATTTACCGAGGGATTTTAAAGTCACGTATTGCCTGAAACTTCAGGCTTCTGCAAAAACAGCTAGAGGAGAAAATTAACACATGTTAACAGTCTCCCTACTTTGTTATTCAGCTTGACAAAACAAAAATATGTCAGTATTTTAGAGGTAGTCTTCACTGTCATCTTTACTTTTTTTATGTGAGAACTTACAGCTCATGTCATAACCTTACTGATGTCCTCAAAAGTTTCTTTGTGAGCTTTTCACATAATAAATATCTGATTTCACAAATTTGACATAACGTCATAAAACGAGCCACCCACTAGACGACTTTTTAAAAATACTTTTATTGAAAATAATTTCTTGCACGATACATTTTATGAATACACTTAGATTTAGTTTCAAGCCATAAATATGCAAAAAGAGAACACGAAAAATTAAATATAATATCAGGGACTGCTACAGCCATTTTAATAACATCACAAATATAAAACGAGCCCAGAAGAGAAGAGAGAAGGCAGTTTTAATTCGAAAAGAGACTGTAAAAGAAGGTTGGTATGAAGCATGCAATGAAAGGAGTGCGAGTGTGGATCTTGAACTTCAACTTTGGATTTTGAACTTTGAATCTGTAGAGGAAAGAAAGAATGGAAATTAGGGGCAAGTCACAATGATATTTCACAGATTACATTTTTGAGAACCAACGTTTGTTGTGTTTAACTCACTGTTACAGCACAAGCTTTCTATTCTATTCTCCTCAGATTAGCAATAAAACCCCAGCTGTACTCTTTGCACCCTTGTCCAGTGAAAGAGCTCAGTTTGAAGAATTTAGAAGGTGATCTACTTTATAAATCATTTCACTGCATTCTCACCCACATGAGGTAGAGGTAGAAACAGAGACAGGATGGTGAGGAAACCCTGGCAAAGACTCTAAGCTCTAAGGTCACACACCACTGACTTCTACACATACAAACAAGCACCACACCTACTTCCAATACAATGCATAATTTGCAAACATGAAAAATACATATATGAGACATACAGCTGGAAAAGAATAAAAGAAAAACTGATTCAATTTGAAACACTCACTTCAGGGAAGATGCTTTATGCAGCTCTAGGGAGAAAAGATGAGTCTACTTCTCCATATTTGAGACAGGGACTTAGTGGCCACTAAAGCACTTCACCTGCTTCAGAGACTATAGGTACATGTCCAAAAACAAAAATGAGAAAACAGAAGGCAACCTATATGAAAATGGATATAAGTATTTCTGTGAAACAGTAATGGAAGAGAAGCTTTTACACTTTTAGTCATTTGAAGATGGCTAGGCCTAAATGGCTTGATCTGTCTGTTCAGGCAGTGGTGTGTGTAAATAAGACTAAATGATAAAGTTTTGTTTATGTAAATGTTATTACTGTGTTCCTTTGCTATACGTTCTGTAATAGAACTAATTAAATCTGTTAATTACTAATGCTCAACAAAATTTCATAACTATTTCAATACACTGTAAACTTACCTGGCTTACATATACCACACACAGCTGTAGTTTTTCTTGTTTTAGATTTATTTATCTATTTGCTCTCTCCAGCTATTTACTCAAAGGTCAAATCAATACAATCCGCTAAAGGTGAGGAAAAATTAACCAGTGATTAAATAGCACTATATTTTACACATGAACATAACGCATTTGCTTGGTTTATGAGACTACTAATATATGATGCTGGCCAGCGGCCACTTTAGCAGACGTGCAACATCAACAATTCAGGTTTTGTCTACCACATGTAAGGTGAATAACGTTATATTAAATCAAGAAAACTAGCTAATGAGAAATAGATGCAGGCTACTTCACCGATACAGTGTGTAATGCTAGCTAGCATTATTTGTAAGTGTAAAGGTAATGCTACCAAAAGGTCACCATATGTTTGAAAAAAATGTTGTACAAAACAAACAAGTTGCATAACTAGCATTTTCCAATAACATTAATACTTACCCTCACACGTCGAGTGGTGCTGCTACCAACGTTTTCCGTTGTGTCCATCAGCTGAGACTCTGATTCCTTAGCCAAACAGCTGCGCTCAATGTAGCTAAATCTGATTATTAATGATATCCCTCCATCAGTATCCTAGTGTGCTATTGGTTCGACTGATATAGTATGCTGCAGTGTTTGCCTGCAAATTTAACAAACAGACTATTTCGAGTGGCAACAAACAGAATCTGATTAAGAATAAAATAATCTTAACAACTTTAGAAATCCAGGTCCTCCCTCAAAATAATTATTTTCTAAAACTAAAGTAAGTATGCGGTCTTGGCCCACCGCCTATTAGGCTTGGTCCAATTTTTAGTTCTCTTACAGCACAGCGCAAAGCTTCTGTCAGAGGAATCTGTTAAAATCAGATAAAATACACTGTAGCATAAGTGTCTCAATTTTAATATTAAACTATACTAAATCAGTCAGCAGAGAGACTCTGATTTACACCACATTTGTCATGTTTTTCTGCCCAGTTATTGGTCCACTATGGTGAGCAGACAGAGCTGAGTGACAGCTGGTACTGGAGGAGCCTCTGTCACTGTTAGCCTCTACTCTTCCCAACTTGTAAAAACTCTTTTTCTCGATATTGCTATGTGCTGCTCTGATTAATTATGGCAAAGCGATCGTACAATGTCATGATTGATCAATCATTGTCACTTGAGCTAAATCAGATCCTGATGCAACTCATCTTGCGGTACTTTCAAAGAAGTAGGTAAATGAAACTGACTCCTCCAAAGTGGAGCCAGAAGCAACGTTACATCCGCAGCCATGTGTGTTGCTGCTGTACATAGCCATGACATAAAAACATGTCACTCTACTGTACATGTCTTGATATGACAAATTTTATCACACTATATTTATACCTCTATTATCATGAACGATATGATACAACATACAAACATACAAAAAATACACTGCACAAAGCAGAGCTGAGGCTGTTTTATATTTCATTATAATTCTAAATGTAAAACATAAAATTAGAAAGTTACTGGTGGATTTTCACAGCAGGTTGATTTGGATTTTTATACAATAAACATTAATACATTTTGCCCCACTGCCCAATAAATAAATGAATTATCTTAAAATCTGCAGTAGCATCAGCATGATGCTCACTACTCCATCTTCCTTGAAAATAAATCTTTGTTAAGCAATCCGGGAGAAACTGAGCTTTACCAGAACAAACTGAGATGAAAAGCCTGACTAGAAAACAAACCACAGAGCTATACTCAGGCTAATCTTGTCCAGGATTTAGCCTGTAACTGAAAGGTTTGATGCTATGGAGACATTGAAAACAAAACTGGAACTGAAAAAGGAAACATTGGCATTGAAATATTTGTACTGGAAAAAGTATTGGCACTACAACCTCCGCCTCCTTTCTGCCTCCGGTGCTGCGGGGTCTGGGTCTGTGGTTGTGGGCCACCTGCTGTCCCCGTGTTCCTGCTCGACAACTGCTACTACAGTTGTTGTTATTGGCTCTGTTACTGATGCTGACATTATTCTTCCCATAGCTGTCATTCCTATTATTACTAATTTATTAATATTAACACTATAATTACTATTCTACTATATAAAAAAAAATAAAATTCTACGTGGTCTTTGCATTGTGCCTCCCTAACCCTATCCCCCTTTCCCCAAACCCCTCCTCTCTCTCTCTCTCTCTCTCTCTCTCTCTCTCAAAACCTAACACGGCAGCCCACCATTGAGTCTGGTTCTGTCCAAGGTTTCTGCCTGTTAAAAGCCACTGTCGCCAAATGCTTGCTCATGGTGGGATTTGTTGGGTCTCTGTAATTAATATTATAAAGAATATGGTCTAGACCTGTTCTATAAGAAAAACGCAATGAGATAACTTCTGTTATGAATTGGCGCTATATAAATAAAATTGAATTGAATTGAATTGCAACAAGTATTGGCACTGAAAAATAAAACACAGAAACTGTTTTTCAATGATGTTCATATTTTTTCTTCATGTCACTCTTTTCGGTGACAGTTTTTTTTCCCCAGTGTCACTGGTTTTCAGTTTCAACTTTCTGTCACCGTTTTGGTGTGGAGAGGAGGGGAGGACGGGGCAAGGAGAGCGTGATTTACATATAATCTGCATACTAAGGAGAGCATGTCACTCTTCCTGAACCAGCTGTCCTCTTGTCCACTCCGAAGCCACTGGCATCACAGCAAACTTAGGGCAATGGTTTCCATGAGTTCACCGGAAGTTCCGGAAGTTCACCATTGCTGTAATTGTGCAGTCATGGTAGAGGATTACTGTAGTCATGTCAGTGGATTACTGCGGCCATGTCAGAGGATTACGTTACCGCAGTCAAGCCAGCCGCCATTTGGATTTTGATGTGCGTCTATTCATGTAGTTATGGTACCTGTGCTTGGAGCAGCCAAAAAGGACAAAGAAAGACTTATATTTCAGCATTTTTTTACTGGGAAAAATATAAGGGTGGATAAACTCCTGGTGAATGTCATATAATATGCATGCCAACTAAACATAATTTCCATCACATTTCCAAGTATTCAGATCCTTTACTTAAGTAAAATTACTAATACCACACTGTAGTAGTAGTAGAAGTAAAAGTACTGCATTGAAAATGTATTATTATCATCAGGAAAATGTACTTTGAGTATTAAAAGTAAAAGTAGGCCTATTCAATACAGAAAAATGGCCCCTGTAACGTTATACTATTATACTATATATTATATCATTAGATTATTATTACTCATGCATTAATGTAAAAGCAGAATTTTACTGTTGTAGTCTGAGGTGGAGCAAATTGTTTCGTGTAAGACTGCAACAAATGATTATTTTTAGTATGGATTAATCAAATGATTCTTTGGTTTGTTTTTTTAAAAATAAATTAAAATAATTAAAAGAAAAAGCAGCAAATCATCACATTTGTGAAGCTGGAACCATGAAATATCTTTGCATGAAAAATGTAAACAATAATCAAAATAGTTGCCAGTCTGTTTAGTTACATTCCACCACTGCATTTCCATCACTTTAACAAATTCAACAATATAATCATGCTATTGTCAACACATTTGTTAATCTAAGTGTTATTGTCCTATTTCAGTCTCTGTGGGTGTATATGTGTTAAGGTCTCAGCCAAACGGTAATTTGTCATAACGGGATTAAAAGATTGCAATGGCCTTTCTAATTCCCTCTGTTTGATATGTATATTTTTCTCATATCTGTTTCTCTCTGCCGTTGTTTGTTCACATTGAGCCTAAAGTTAGCTAGCTGTCGGTATTAGCTAACGTTAGCGCTTGTTCCAGTGGACCTCTGCCAGACCAGCATAACGTCAGATAAAAGTTAACTTTAACCAGCTTGATTCTATGTGAGAAAACAATGACAGAGAGAAAACAGACTTACTTTCTGTCTGAGAGTTCCAGGTGAACTTGTGAAAACCATTGCCATAAGTTTGCTGTGATGCAAGAGGCTTCAGAGCAGACGAGAGGACGGCTGGTTCAGGAAGAGTGATGTTTGCTCCTTAGTATGCAGATTATATGTAAATTACACTCTCCTTGCCCCCCTCCCATCAATAACTGACAGCATAAAAAAAACTGTCACTGGAAAAAGAGTGACAAAGAAAAAATCAGAACGTTGTCACTGAAAAACAATGGCAAAAAAAATTCAAAACAAAATGAAATAATTTTTAATGTCTTTGTTTTATTTTTCAATGAAACTTTTTTTAGTGCTAATACTTATTTCAGTGTCAATACAACTTTTTCCAGTATAAATCTTTCAATGCCAATGTTTCCTTTTTCAGTTCCTGTGTTGATTTCAATGCAAAAATTTAAAGTCACTGTCCTGGCTCCATATGCTGCCCCCCAGCCACATCTCCTAGTCCAGGATCTTATATGTAAACTAGAATGGCTACTAAAACATACTGTCTTTACAGTTCTGTGTGTGAAAATGATTTTGCCCCGCAGAGATGTCATTATTTGAGTGGCACGTACCTGGAAGAAACTGCCTTTCCTCTCCTGCTTGCAGGGCTGACTGGTGGTACTGGTGGACATGTTGTCTGTAGAGCCTTCTCTGTCTGTCTCTGTCTGCTGAACTGTCTACGAAGGAAGTAGGACCTTAGAGCTATACATACAAAGAAACACAAAACAAGTCAGCTCAGTTTTGTCCACTCAAGATCAGTCACAAAAGAGATGCATGATGACAAAAGTGGTTTGGAAAAGGCGTTATTGTAGCTCTGTTTCCTTTTCACACATGTTTTTCTCTCCTTGTCTGCCATTCTCCAAAAACATCTTATGAAATGAATGGTGGTTGTGTGACGAGAGGAAAAAAAAGACAAACTCCAACCTACAACAGTCAAAACAACAACAGTAGTTTCTGACCTGTTCAGCCAAGCCAATTTAGGGATGTTAATGATTAATCATTAATTGATTAATTGCCGTTAAGAATTTAACCAATTAAAAATGTATTAACCAACAATGTATATATTGTTTACCATTTCTCTGAAGCTCACATATATTAACCTTTATACCACAAGAGGGGGTATTTCAACATTGCTGTTCAGAAAAACTACTGCCGCAACAAAGGAAGAAGTGGTCAGTGAGAAATGGTGAGGCAAGATGAAGAGGGCAAAACATAGTCCAGCGTGGAAACATTACACTGTAAAAGAGGACAATGCTCAAAGTAAATTTTGCAATACCGTCTTAAAATACAGCTCCAGTACAACATCAATGTGGTAACACCTGAAAAGTCAACACCCGACGGTTGCAGGACAAGTCAAAAGTGGAAGACTGTCCTCCCAACAAACTATCATGTCAGTGTTAGCAAGAAGCCTTATTGTTTTATTATTTTATTTGTTTAAATAGTTTTTGCATCATGAATTAATGTTTCACATAACTAATGTGCCACTAGAATTGTTTAAATAAAGCTTAAACTAAGAAAAAGACGTGTTTTGTATCTTATTAATGATTAATCAATGATTGATTGTCAACGTGTTCAACTAGACAAAAGGAAGGAAAACAAAATGTGCAACCCTAGCTAAGATATGTCCACTGCTCATTAGGCTATTTAATTAATTAAGATTGTGTTGTCAGCTGCAGTTTCCAAGGTAACAAATGGAGTTTGAAACTCAACTTTTAAGCCAACCTAGAGGAGAAATCCTTACAAAAAAAAAATCACCAATTCCATAGCAATTGGGCAGACTCCATCTGCTGATGAAGATCATGTGATATGATTGAAAGCTCTAGAATAGCTATTGGACGTAAATCGTAATGATGAACCTACAGAGAATCCCCTCGGCTTTACAGAGCTTTATAGTGAGTTTTGGCTCATTGTTTAGCTGTCCAGCTAACTTTACTGTTTTGGTTCACTCTCATAAGGTGTTTTCAGCAAAAAGCTCTAAAAGCCCACTGTACACTACCTACTCAGCAACTACCTCTAGCCGCGTCTATTGCCAGCACGGAGGCATAAAAACTAACTGGTACTGGCTATGAAAGAAACAAATTGAGTGGCCCCAACCAATCAAACACAAACACTTGAACACATGGAAAGTGTGTAGCAATAAGGCCTCTAGCTTTTGGGAGAAAAAAAAAATTTGGAAAAAGACTGGATTAGATTTCCATGTTTTTACTGGTGTTTGTGTGCATGCAAGATTGAGAAACAGGTTTATTTCCTGGAAAGGAAGCCACAGAGTGACAGAAGGCTTGCAACCTTGCTGTTTTTTTATCTCCTGCCTCTATCACTCCACCTTTCCTCTTCATAGCTTTAGTGGGACTCTGTTCGGCCAACCCCTCTTGTCAAAACAAAGCAGTGGGGTGGGCTTTGGGGGTTGTTTTGGTTGGAGGAAGACCTGTGTGTTTTCATGTGTGTGACTGGAAGCTTGTGTGTGAGTCACAGACCCGACCTAGTAAACAGGAAGGCCCCTGTGGTTATCAGTCAAGGAAAACTAAACACTGGACTGCCAGTTGTCCAGTTATACACTAAATAGCCCCTGAGTCACATAGATTGCATATTTTATACTATGTCACCTACAGACATAATTGGCACAAGTTTTAAAGGGCCACTTTACCCGGTAATTACAAAAAAATACATTTTGCCACATACCCATAGTTTTATGTAGCCATGCAGATAGTTTGGGATTTACTGATCAAAGCTTTGACATATCAGGCTGAGACTTCTGCTGCTTGTTACATTTTAAAAACTCTCTCTCTCCCCCTGTGGGAGTTGGTTAATATTAATTAAAATTAATTTCCACCCCAATATAGACTAATGATTTATTGAAGCTGATTTATGTGTTGTGTGCTCTCACGGCGTGGCAATTACTGCAGTGGCAGAACTGAACTGAACAAGTTTCTACTGGCACAGTTGTGATAGTGGAAGCATGGGCCCACAGTGTCAGACTTTGAAAACCCCTGGCTTAATTGCTTAATTGTATCATTCAGTAGACCTGTATACTGGGGTTATACTGTATGAGCACTCTGTGACATTTAGTTATATGCTGCATGGCCCAACAATGATAAAGCTTAACAAAGCTGGTGGGTCTCTACAGTTAGAATATTAGCAGAACACAAAATGGGGAAATGGGAAAATGAATCAATCCTGCGTGAGTCAGTCATCTTCACAGTAAAACACCCACCAGTTATACAGGAGGAATATCTACAGTGTCCAATTACTTTCTTTCTTCTTCTCTTATTTTTTGTTTATTCAACTGTGAAGCAAACCTGACTGCTTAATGAATATCTAAAATCATAGGTAAAATGTTGAGTAATTCTGACTTCCAGTAGTTGTTAGTTTGGCAGTTTGGTTTCCATGTTTCCATTTTCTGCAGAAAACCCAACACATTAGTGATGTCAACAAATAAGCCTCTTCAAAACAAAAGGAAAACCTGTGCTTTTATATACTTGGAATTTAAGTGTATGTTAAGTTTAAGTGTGTTGAGAAATACTAGCTAGGCAATGCCTGATTCTACAATCATGGCAAGGCGGGAGGATCTGAGATGAGTCATATCCTCTAACCTGCAAGCCAAATTCCCTGTACAACTCGGGTTTATAGTAGAAACTACACATCTGCCAGATGTATTGTGATCAGGGGCCTGGTATTAGTCCTTTTGTTAGACTGTGATAAGGCACATCCACATGCATGTTAGTCCACTATGTTAAAAGGGTATTCAAAACCATAGCACTAAACTAGGGCCAGACCCACTTTTACTATGAATTATACCAAATGCACAACCTTCTTCTAATGAGCTTTGAAAGAAAATAAAACAATCAGACATTCTAATCAAACAAATAAAATGTATGAAATGTATCACAAATTGTACATTGGGCTGAAGTGTTGTAAACCATCCTACATTTTCTAAATTAATTTTCCCAGCAACTCTCATTCTCAGCTGCCCTCAGAACATTAACAGCAGGATTATTATGTTGCAGGTTTGCATAAAAATTACACCAGATTTTCATATAAAAACATAGTAAAACACACTTCCTCATTAAATAAAAGGACTAGGAGTCCTAGGAGTGGTTTGCAACACTTCAGCCCAATGTATAATTTGCATGCTAGTGGCTCCGTGAAGCTGTTTTTTTTTATTTAATTAAGCCAGTGTCTTCAGTCTGGATAAATGCAGAGGGTTGTGTGAGGAAGGGTATCCGACGTAAAACACATGCCAAATTAAAAATGCAAATCGTGAAAATGACTCCCATACCGGATCGGTCGGGGCCCGGGTTAACAACGACCGCCACCGGTGCTGTTGACCTGCAGGGTACCGGTGGACTGACAGTAGGGACTTTGAATGTTGGGACTATGACAGGGAAGGCTAGAGAGTTGATTGACATGATGCAGAGAAGGAAGGTGGACATACTGTGTGTCCAGGAGACCAGGTGGAAAGGTAGCAAGGCTAGAAGCTTAGGAGCAGGGTTCAAGTTGTTCTACCATGGGTCAGATAGGAAGAGAAACGGAGTAGGAGTTATCCTGAAAGAGGAGTTTGTGAGGAATGTTCTAGAGGTAAAAAGAGTATCAGACAGGTTGATGAGTCTGAAGCTGGAAATTGAAGGGGTGATGTTCAATGTTGTGAGTGGGTATACCCCACAGGTAGGATGTGAGTTAGAAGAGAAGGAGAAATTCTGGAGTGAGTTAGATGAAGTGATGCAGAGCATCCCCAGAGGTGAGAGAGTGGTGATTGGTGCAGATTTCAATGGGCATGTAGGTGAAGGGAACAGAGGTGATGAGAATGTGATGGGCAGGTTTGGTCTTCAGGACAGGAACGCAGAAGGACAGATTGTGGTAGACTTTGCAAAGAGGATGGAAATGGCTGTAGTGAACACTTTCTTCCAGAAGAGGCAGGCACATAGGGTGACATATAAGAGCGGAGGTAGAAGCACTCAGGTGGACTACATCTTGTGTAGACATTGTAATCTGAAAGAGACCAGTGACTGTAAAGTAGTGGTAGGGGAGAGTGTAGCCAGACAACACAGGATGGTAGTGTGTAAAATGACTCTGGTGGTGAGGAAGATGGAAGAGGACAAAGGCAGAGCAGAGGACGAAGTGGTGGAAGTTGAAAAAGGAAGAATGTCGTGTAGTTTTCAGGGAGGAGCTGAGACAGACTTTGGGTGGTCAGGAAGTGCTCCCAGATGACTGGACCACTACAGCTAATGTGATCAGGGAGACAGGTAGGAGGGTACTCGGTGTGTCATCTGGAAAGAGGAAAGCGGACAAGGAGACTTGCTGGTGGAACGAGGAAGTGCAGGAATGTATACAGAGAAAGAGGTTAGCTAAGAAGAAGTGGGACACTGAGAGGACTGAAGAGAGTAGACAGGAGTACAGGGAGATGCAGCATAAGGTGAAGGTAGAGGTGGCAAAGGCCATACAAAGAGCATATGAGGACTTGTACGCTAGGTTGGACACTAAAGAGGGAGAGGTGGATTTGTACAGGTTGGCCAGACAAAGAGATAGAGATGGGAAGGATGTGCAGCAGGTTAGGGTGATTAAAGGTAAGGATGGAAATGTATTGACAGGTGCCAGGAGTGTGATGGGAAGATGGAAGGAGTACATTGAAGAGTTGATGAATGAGGAAAATGAAAGGGAACGAAGAGTAGAAGAAGTGATTGGTGTGGAGCAGGAAGTATCAAAGATTAGCAAGTGAAGTGAGGAGGATGTTGAAGAGGATGAAGAGTGGAAAGGCAGTTGGTCCTGATGACATACCTGTGGAGGTATGGAAGTGTCTAGGAGAGGTGGCAGTAGAGTTTCTGACTAGTTTGTTTAACAAGATCTTGGAGAGTGAGAGGATGCCCGAGGAATGGAGGAGAAGTGTACTGGTGCCAATTTTTAAGAACAAGGGAGATGTGCAGAGCTGTGGCAACTACAGAGGAATAAAGCTGATGAGCCATACAATGAAGTTGTGGGAAAGAGTAGTGGAAGCTAGGCTAAGGGCAGAGGTGAGCATTTGTGAGCAGCAATATAGTTTCATGCCTAGAAAGAGTACAACAGATGCAGTATTTGCTCTGAGGATGCTGATGGAGAAGTACAGAGAAGGTCAAAGGGAGTTGCATTGTGTCTTCATAGATTTAGAGAAAGCGTATGACAGGGTGCCGAGAGAGGAGCTGTGGTATTGTATGAGGAAGTCTGGAGTGGCAGAGAAGTATGTTAGAGTGGTGCAGGACATGTATGAGAGCTGTAAGACCGTGGTGAGGTGTGCTGTAGGTGTGACAGAGGAGTTCAAGGTGGAGGTGGGTTTGCATCAAGGATCGGCTCTGAGCCCCTTCTTGTTTGCTCTGGTGATGGACAGGCTGACAGATGAGGTTAGACAGGAATCTCCATGGACTATGATGTTTGCGGATGACATTGTGATTTGTAGTGAGAGCAGGGAGCAGGTGGAGGAAAATCTAGAGAGATGGAGGTCTGCTCTGGAAAATAGAGGAATGAAGCTTAGCTGCAGTAAGACAGAATACATGTGTGTCAATGAGAGGGACCCAGGTGGAACGGTGAGGTTACAGGGAGCAGAGGTGAAGAAGGTGCAGGACTTTAAGTACTTAGGGTCAACGGTTCAGAGCAATGGAGACTGTGGGAAAGAGGTGAAGAGGTGAGTGCAAGCAGGTTGGAACGGGTGGAGAAAAGTGTCAGGTGTGTTGTGTGATAAAA
Source organism: Siniperca chuatsi (assembly GCF_020085105.1). Taxonomy (NCBI): domain Eukaryota; kingdom Metazoa; phylum Chordata; class Actinopteri; order Centrarchiformes; family Sinipercidae; genus Siniperca; species Siniperca chuatsi. The sequence continues at coordinate 3,511,104 of NC_058052.1, read as the reverse complement.
GAGTATCAGCAAGAATGAAAGGAAAGGTGTTCAAGACGGTGGTAAGACCAGTGATGTTGTACAGCTTAGAGACAGTGGCACTGAAGAAAAGACAAGAGCCAGAGCTGGAGGTAGCAGAGCTTAAGATGTTGAGGTTCTCTTTGGGAGTGATGAGGATGGACAGGATCAGGAATGAGTACATCAGAGGGACAGCTCATGTTAGATGTTTCGGAGATAAAGTTAGAGAGGCCAGACTGAGGTCGTTTGGACATGTTCAGAGTGAATATATTGGTAGAAGGATGCTGAGGTTGGAGCTGCCAGGCAGGAGGTCTAGAGGAAAACCAAAGAGGAGATTTATGGATGTAGTGAGAGAGGACATGAAGTTAATTGGTGTGAGTGAAGAGGATGCAGAAGACAGGGTTAGATGGAGGCACATGATTCGCTGTGGCGACCCCTGAAAGGGAACAGCCGAAAGGAAAAGAGAAGATTTAATTATAGGCACAGTGGGGTTTTTTTTAGCTAAATGCTAATTACACCATGACACTACCAACATAATCACAATGACTATGATAACATGTTGATGTTTATCACATAATGTTTACCATCTTAGTTTAGTGTGTTAGCATGCTAACATTTGCAAATTAGCCGTAAACACAAATTACAACTGAGACTGAAGGGAACGTCATCAGTTTTTTTGATATTTGTAAACCAAAGTTTGACAAAGGTTTATCTGCTGGTGGCGCTAGATCAAAAGTCAGGAAATCACTAAAGCCTGTGGGATACATTGTATGGGAACCAAGAATGTCTGACAGGCATGGAGAAAGCATACAAACTCAATACAGAGAGGCCCCTAGCTGGCTGGATGATTCAAACCCACAACAACACTAAGCACTGAGCCAATCTTCATTAGACTAGAATTTGCTGTGCCACATTCAGAAAATTCACCTAACTGAAGCATTTAATTGCTTCTTATTTGATTAAAAAAGCGTGATTCCTTCATGATGCAGGTAAAATGTTGTATAATAAAAGGGTAAAATTGTATTTAAAAAAGCCACAATTACTAGTATTACTGCTCAAGTGAAGTTCTATAGACCTGCAGATGCCACATAAGAGCAACAGCACACAAAATAAAGGACAAACATCAGAGGAGTCTAGACTAATGAGCCGGTTTTGCTGCTTAGTCCTCATAACAAATGTGAGATGGCATGGTCAGACTATGAAGAACTTAATGCTTCATGCACTCCATAGCAGCTAAGCCGAATTTACAGTTACTTACTTAGATACATACCTAATCAGTATGCGTGTGAGAATGATACTACTTTTCTCTAGTGTGTTAATCTACATGAATGGTGTATGCTTAATGATCTTAGGCCTCGTCATGCCAATAAAAACTCTTTGGGTCTTCTAATCTTCTGTTTCTTCTGACAATATACTTTCAAACACATAAGTTGCATGCCTTTCCATGTCATCATTGGTCAACAATAAGGCTTTTTCATCATGTCTCTGAAAATGAACCTCCTGACCCTGTCAACATCTACCATTCCTGATGGGACTTCCTGTGGGTCGTGGTTTAACTGGGGGATATGATGGCAGCCATTTCGCTTCTTCCACATAAAATGCCTATGTTTAGCCCCTAAAAGTGTGTCAAATGCATTCCATTTCCCCCTACATTGGCTGGGTGTGTCTCCGCTTTGCAAGGCAGAATTTTATTCCATGGAAAACCAACCACACAGCAGTGAAATCACACACATGCACAAACACACATACCTTGATTAACAAGAGAGGGAGTTTTCTGTAGCCACACACACCAATGAAAACTTTGTCCGCTATCAAAGCATTTGCCCTGCACATTACACCCACACTCACACCCTGTGCTCCAGGCCAAAGCCTACACCACCTCAATAAAAGTGCTGAACTACACATGGTGGACACCCTACCTCCATGAAAATCAGTCTGAAATAAGACTCAAACTCAAAAAACTCCTAACTCCATTAACCACTTAACCTCCAAGTAATATACACATAACCAGTTTGCTTCAACTGTGCCTTAACTGCTGATAAAGAACAAGTTCATGAGACGGTGTAGTCCCTCAAGTTCATGAGTCAATAATAACTTTTTTAGGTTCTTTCAAAAGCCATGATGGCAGATGAAATAAATCCATTTGCATATGTGTTGAAATTATAAACATACATACAACATTTCAAATGACTCAATTACATGCTACTCATAAGTAACACTCTTAAGGAGTTCAGGCTGTGTGTGAAGTTTAACAGGTGAAGGAATAAAGCTTTATGACCTATTCATGGTGTCTTGTTGTGGTAGGACCACTGCCAACTCCTGATAAAAGCAATGTGGCTTCTGGCCAAATGGGGATATTCTGCAGGTTTAATCAAGAGATAAGCTTAAAAATCCACACTCAAATCTCCCAGTGATTACAGTGTGAGAAAGGGACTCACACTGGGACTACTGTATGTCGTATACTTTGTGTTGTGTAGTTGTGTAGAGAAACAGATTCCTTTTATGTCTACTGAATTACATTTATTTTTGCCATAAACAAACATTTGGGGAAATAACTGTTTCTGCTTCATTCATTCAATAACTATGGTGAGGGGGGGGGGCTTCTGTTCAGCTCTGTTCATTTGCTGCTATAAGTTAATGTTGATGCATAAAGCTGTTGTTCATACTACCTCAGGAAGTGTTGATGAAATTTGAATACATTTCTGACAAAGCATGATAAAAGGAGAGAATCTGAAAACAATTCAATTTATTTATTTCAATTCAATTTTATTTATAAAGCACCAATTCATAACAGAAGTTATCTCATTGCACTTGTGCTATAGAGCAGGTCTAGACCATACTCTAATATTATTTACTCACATCTTATACACTACAATGAATTTATGGCAACTGGAGTAAACAAAACACTACAAAGAAAGCTCTATAGTTTAGAAATTAGTTTTTGATTTGTCAGTAAAACAGGACAACGGAGGAACCATGCACGAGTGAGGTGGTTACATGAGGAGGTTCAGGAGCTTTTTACAATTTGGGTAAACCTCAAATGTAATAAGAGGTCATTGGGCAATATTTCTGTGGTGTTGGGCAATGTCCTGTGCTCTAAAACGGGTTCTGTGATATAAAATATGGCCTAGAATTAGAACTGGACTCCTCTGAAATAGCACACTCTATGCATGCATTCCATATGCTGAGACCAAAATGCAAGTCTATACAGCAGTTGGCTGTCACTGATGTCACTCTGAAGCTGAGTGTGCCAACTGTGTGTGTTTGTTTGACTCCACAGTTACGTCTGGAACCAGCACAAGTTTTCCTGCTTTTTGATGTATAAATTATGCATGAAGAGTGAAAATTGTGAAAATCAGAACAGAGGAACAAACTTCTTTGATGTGTAATCAGTCAATCAACCTTAGGTGCATATGTAACTGACAATGCTCAGTCACTTAAACTTGTTCAATGGTATTTTTTCAGTAGTTTTGGCCAAACTGACTTGGTTGGTGGAAAACTGAGGCATTTCTTGTGCAGACTACCATAGTTGGTAAGTTATTGTGACAATAACTATAAAAGATCACCATCACACAAATTTGTAATCTTTACTTGCGTGTTCTCCTAAACAAAAATATGTGGATATATATCATCAAATCAGAATTTCTATATTTTCAAATTAGCTGAGCTGCACAATTTTTCCACATATGGAGTTTCTACATAAACGTAGGAAGAGCTTGAAGATGAGTGAGTTTGAAGGCTTTTCTCATTGACTACCATTGTAACTCTATTTCAAACAAAGTTGAATATTTTAAAAAATTTTAATGGGATTTGAAAAGTTAATACCTAGAATATACAGAAGATGTTTTGACGTGTGAATGGAGTTTCTAGCTGAAAGTATGAATGAGTAGTTAAGAGTTGAAAACATGGGTAAAAGTGGAAATGTTGAACATTTGAACATTTTGGAAAGTATATGAATGAGAAAAGTAATAGCCGGCGTAATAGACGGCTGGGAGCTAAACTGGAATGGAGTTTGTAGTATGGAAGTTTGAAAGTATGAACAAGTAGATACACCTTAATAAAATACTTCAAAAAGTTTCAAAATGTCTAAGATCTTTGTGTGTGTGTTTGTGTTTATTTCTGTCTGTCTGTACGTTTGTGTGTTTTCTGTATCATTAAAAATCCTCAGAGAGATAGAAAAAACTGTTTGTGTGTGTCTGTCTGTTTCAAACTGACCTAATTAATTCATGTCAATCAGCTCTGTTTCTCCCCTGAGATCCAAGGTTGCCATTGTGATGGTAACTGCTGTAAGCTATATATTTCAAAAAGTACAAAAGGTAGAAAATAGCTGAATCATAGCACAAATGGAAAGGAGCAAGGACCACCTAGACGACGACACGGCAGCCTTTGTGAGACCCTAACTGGGTTGATATCATCAGATTCAAGCCTTGGTTGTACCACATACATGGCCATGGTGAGTATTCAACATGACACACAACCTGAATGACCCACCATATCTATACTTTTGAAATAAATTAAAATCCTGTGTTGCCCGCAGGAATGTTCTGTCGCTTGTGCCGAAAAGAGGTGTGGGCAAGAGACCATTTATTATTGGGTGTCAGCTTTATCGAGTTGACTACCTGGACAAGTACCGTAACATTCAACACCACCAGGAGAGTGAAAGATCTCATTCCTCATTGATGTAAGATAACATGTTGCATAATTGGTCTGTCAACATATTAAAGCTGGTAACCAGTATATTGACATGGAAGCTATACATTCCTCTAGGAATGTTTTTGTCAATATTTTGAATTTTTTGTTGCTCTTTTCTTGGTTGTTTTATAGCTTAAAATTTTATTTGTATCATAATGATGATACTTTCCATAAGATCAAACTCAGTGTTGGTTGCCTTCAAACTAGTGGTGGTGTGCTGTGATTGGAGGATTTAAGTGCATTTATCACATTACAAAGAGAGCAGGCACATCACACCAATTACCCTGCTCTATTGGAGCTTGCAGAGCTACTGGAGTGCAACTACTTCATTTAACATAACAACCAATTTTTTAAAATTTGATCTAAACTTCTTAAGATTGGGAAAAATACCAATTAAAAATAAATACAAAATGTACATTTTAACTAACCTGATGCATGCTTTTAAAACAAGTTTTTAAAATATTTTTGAATTGCTCATCTTGCCAACCCTTATTTGTCACTGACCCATGGTCCCGACATTGAGCACATTAGCAGATTTCTGAGAAGATTGGAAAACCAGGGTCTTGGCCAGTACCCGGAAATGCTTTTGCTCTTTTTCATGCTTCTCCCATGATAAAAAAACTCCGAAGGGAGATGATATGATGTGAGTGGCTTGTGATAATAGGTAAGGTTATAGTCCCTGCAAACACCTGGCAGCAACTTTTAAAACAACACTCTAATTACCATGCAAACAACAGATGACACACCAGTCTGTGAGCTGAAAACATTCAGGGGTCAAAGAAAGCTGAGTCTTGAGTCACCAGCTACAAAACACCACTGCAGACAAGTGGATTTCTAGGCTGAGATGAAATGTCATACTGCTCACATAGCCTCAGATGCTCCAGGCTGTGAGAGTTTTGGGGATAAGCTCAATTTGTTTTCTTGAGAGCTTATTTATTGCTTATTGTAGCTAATTCCTCAGTTTCCAACAACAATGCTAAAGCATTTGTTAACTCTAGTTTATTCTCACTAATCTGGGTCATTATATCCCTGTCAACAGAGCTTTATGGCACTGGCTCTAATAAAATTATGTTTCTTAATCACATCTCTCAATGAAAACTCAACATGGGTTCGGTTTGAAAAGTTGTGTAACTTCTCAATCTAGACAAGACGTGATGTCTATATGTGTTAATAGACTGTCAACCACACAAGTCGTCATCCGTCGTACTTTACCAAGTACACACACACAGTAAGTTGTACACCAAACTCAATTAATAAATCTGTCTATTTAATAAGCTTACGCGTATCGGTACTGGCCATGGACTGTACGGTACAGCAACAAACCGCTTGTAATGAGCTGTAAGATATTGAGACTTTATTCAAATGTCTTGTCACACTAAATATACTATCGGCGGTCTTGGGCTATTTAAATGAATTAAACATTTGTATATGTTATGTCGTTTGTGTTGAATTAACGTTATTTACATGCAGAATTTAAGGTTAGTTCCCGGAGATTCGCAAAAAAAAAAAAATCACACATTATGCTCTGAGTGACCTAGCAAAACAACACATTATTTCTTTTAAGCGAAATTTTATACATAATTGGCGCATATGCTTTCATCGGGGCTGGTTAAACACTGACGTCGCGCAACAGGTGGTGATAACTTGTACAACACGTCCGACAGGATTCCTCACACATAATGCTGCTTTAATATTGACAATGCAACAATAAATAATGACCCTATGGCTTTATCAAGAGACAGAGCTAAATCTGAGTTTGGAAGTTAGCTACAGACGACAAAGGCACGGTATCACCAGTGCAGAATGTCAACACAAAGGACAGCTAACTTTGACGGTAACCTTACTTACCTATTACGGAGTGAGTGTTATTCCAGTTTGGCAAAAGAAAACTGCGCTGCTCCGAGAGTTGCTGGATATGTAAATACCATTATAACTCCATGTCGGGTACCAGTTGTAATGAGTTGTGATACTTAATAAGTATTTCTTATAGTTTCGGGTGAGGAAAACAAGTGAACCGAATATATCCTTTGGCCGGCTGCCTCCATGGCCCTAACAGTTCTGAGGAGCTATTAGTTGTTTCTTTTTCTGTAAAACAAGCCATTAGAAGAAAAGACTTCCGTTTACACTTTTCAAAATAAAATACTGTAAAGCAGCACACTATGTACCTATTCCAAAGAAAAGAAAATCTAAATTTATATTAATAGATGATTTTCGGATCTGTGCTGTATGTAAACTTCCTGTGGCAACCTGTTTTCTTTCCAATATTGATTTTTCTCTGAAGTTACTCCAAAGTACCCACTACCCAGTGCAATGTAAGCTCAGTTAACCCATCCAGTTGGTTCTTGAACGTAATTGACCAGACAGAGTTACACAACCTCAGTTCTGTGATGAAAATACAATCATATGTAAAAACAGAACAAACTACTGGTATACAAAACAGAGTTGTCTGATACACTACATGTTGTGCATGTATATGCATATGAACACGACAATAGCATTTTCTAAATAGTTAAAGCAATAATGTGATCTGGGTAAAAGGTTTTATGTGTAAAAATATTATGTGTTGCTCGTTTTTTTTCGTCCCTCTTCCCAAATTTTCCATAGATTTAACATATGTTTGACAGTAAGGTTTGACAGTTGGTCTAAATTAATTCCCAAATTTACCTTGGTCTAATGACCTAATGGTGCAAGATCTGTGATTCAGCAGCATATCTTTCAGTCAAATTCCATGCTTTTAATTTAAAGATAAAGCCGCACTACTCCCGGAGGTTTTCGTCTTCTAACTGGCTTGATGCCGCTGCCTCCTTCCCCCCATAGCACTGCAAAGGAACAAAAACAAACTCTGCATTAACTTTCATGTCACGTGTCCCGACTGGGAAAATGTTATAGGTCCCTCTCCAAAGATTGAGGGTTTATCTCCAGTTCCGAGAAGTAACATTCTATGATACCTTTTTCAAAAGTGACTCAAGATGTAGTTACTCTAAAAATAAGACAAAGTTAATTTAAAAAAAACTGGAAAAAAAACTCTGTTGTAGGGATTTTCAATTTTATCACATGGTACATGGTACATACTTCATACTATTTTATCTGATTTTTGTAATTTTTCCATGCTGATTAAATGTATATTCCCTTCATTTAGATTTTGTTTTAAAAGCTAGCAATATCATCAAAAGTGGAAAGAGGAACAGAGAAGAAAAAAATCATACTTTGTAGAAACTGCACTTCTGTAGAAGAAATATTAGTGTAAAACCAACTTATATTTACCATAGCATTTCCGCTCTAGCTAGAGTCGCTGAGTTGAAACAGAATGGGACTGCATTTAGCTTGATTTATATTATATTTATCATTGTGGAGTTAACTGCAGCCATATGAATGTGCCACTTTCAGCTCCAAGAAGTTTCTCAACAAACAGAAAACATGCTGTATTCATGGTACTCATGTCTTTACAGAGGCATTTATTGATAACTATATGGGACATTAGAATAGGCCTTTTTCACAGCAGACATTTGACTTATCACAGTAGGAAAAGCACAAGTGTAACTAATAACATTAACAATGGCTCCATTAATTTACATTTTTTCATTTGGCAAACACTTCAGATCAATGAAATTTTATTTATGTTGCACCAATTTATAACAGAAGTTATTTCATGATCACTTTTGTCCATAGTTACTTGAGGTACAAAGGAGATACAATCAAAGCCACAATAATTCACTTCAGGTGTCCCACTAAGCCATAACAGTGTGTATTTTCCTGCTGTAACATGTCATAATGTCTGTCATCCTACCTGGGTAACAAAAATGAAGCACAAAGATGATGAATGTAAATATTGTCTGAACTCAAATGTTTGAGTGTCCAATTGTCATGCAAAAATAATAATGAAATGATTGGCTATTTCTTGTTGTGAGTTAGGCTAAGAAAAATATATATATATATATATAGTTGAAATAGAATCCCTTTCCACACTCAGAATAAAATCCCACAGAGACTAATTTAATTTAGTTCAGCTTGATTTATACTTGAAAAGACATTTACACAGAACCACTTGAGTTTCCTTCACGCTGAAATTAAGAATCGTGTATAATTTCACTGGAGCTAAAAACAAAACTGATTTATCACCTGAAAATTATCAATATACATTAAAAAGTAACAATATTCTATCTGAAGCACATCATAAAGACCACATTTTACATGGTTTAACATACATTATTAAAAAAATTACAAAACTACATTACAGTCAAAATTAAATAATTGTAACTCTGGACTAGTTTGTATTAACACTGTTTACCCTGATGTACTGTAGGTATCACTGTCATGGTCTATATGCTGGCTACATCTGACAAAATCATTTTAATTTAGACCATAAACCAGATTACTTAATCATAGATTAGGTCAAATCCTGCATGTTTTCTGCATGTCTTTTTTCTGCCTAGTCAACTCAACTTGTGTATTTCTGGTATAAATAAAGAAAGGTCATGCTATAAGGCTATAACCAACATGTTTGTGCTTACAACATCAGTTTTCCAAAGCAACTAAATTCTTATAATCCGTGTGTCACCCACTAAAGTTACTGTTAAAAGCTGTTAAACAAACCATGTCTGTGATTAATGCCTCAAAAATTAGCACTTATGACAAGCTAGTTGTTTCATGTGTGCTTAATTGGTGTAAAATTGACAAATAATCTGCAGCTATAGCTATTCATTGTGTAACGATTTTAATAATAAATGTAATAAATAAATGATACTACAAACTACACAAGAACAAGTGGAAAAAGTCATGGAGATGCTTTTTCCGGGCAATATAGTATTCAATTTACTGAAAAATTGCAAATACTGTTAGATGTTACTGTTCCATTTTAAGGCAGGAGATGATAGGGATGACAGAAAATAACCTCTTCTTTAAAGTTTAACCACTTTCAAAAATGATTCAGTGTGTTGAGACAAGTGCTTTGATTTCATCACCCCCTACAGTATAAATTGTGAACATCCACTGTACAAATTCTCACATATTGTTTAAGTAACCCTCAGTAGAGTTACATAGCTGCATTAGTCAATAAAAAGGGAAAAATATTGTTGCCGTTCAAGAGGTGAAACAATGTTTTAACATAGAGAAAAATTCATACAGTGGAAGGTTTCATTCCAAGACACTATATATACATTTATGAACAGCTGAGACTGATGTGCACTGACGAATATTTTAAAAAGAAAGATTGCATCCTTATCAAAAGTGAAGTTCCGAAAGGCACACCATTGCCAGGTTTTCGTTCTCTAACATAGCTCACTGAAAAGGAGAAATGCCTCCTCATTCAACTCTTTAAATGACACATTTGAACTATCTGCACCTTGGAGGAAGAAAAATACCAAAAATGTACAGTGTGCATGTGTCTTTAAGAGAAAAATAATTATAATATTGCTATCATAACAGCAATCTTTTTTTTTTTTTACATTTGAATATATGTGCCAGAATGTTTAGGTATCTTGGGATAACTAATAAGTGAGATAAATGTCAGTGTGTGCAGCTTTGGTTAAAACTGTCTGTTTCCTCAGAATCTGGAAACTCCACAGGAGGTTTGCAGCAGCGACGGCCGGTCCCTCCCTGTCTGAACGGGGCAAATCGCAGCCATTTTTTCACCACGTCAGCGTACTGGTGATGTGTGGCCTCCTTACCCACTGGTGTTCGTTTCAGAGCACCTAAGAGGAGAAGCTGGAGATTATCATGTGTACAGCTCAATGCTATTCATTTACCATCCTTATTAAACCATAATAATCCAGATTGGGATCCAGACCAAAGAAACTTGATCAAGACATCCTGAGTGTATAAAGTACCTATTCTGACACCTGGATGCGTAGCACTGCACACATTTTCAGATAGCTAAACAATTTACTTGGAGTAGTGACTTTAAAGGATGAGTCAGGTGCTTGAAGTCATTTTCAACATTTACTCGTTTGTCCTTTTCATCAGACGCATACAGCATTGTTTCCATTTGAAGGCAAGTATTGTCAGTGTATGTGGTATTGAATCAAAATAAACTACAGTGTGTGTGTTCATGGTAGTAAAGGAACATGTCACCCAGTGCAACAGTGTGACTCATTGGGTTTTTAATAGTTTTTGGACAACCATGGAGCTCTATGGCACAGAGGAATAATATATATCAGGCTTTGAATACACAGACAATACTTGTTAGTAGGATCAATTCATTGTTAGTTTTAGTCTTTTTATGGTATTTGTTAACAATATGAAAAATAGAGAATATTAATAGACTATCCTTTAAGCTTACAGATCTACAGTATATTATGCATCAATTCTTGTGCTTCATTTTGCTGCTGTGACACTTCATTCCTCCTGTGTGGGATCAATTGAGTTTATCTTATCTTATATTTAGTAGTTTCAAGTAGCATGCATACTTACGGAAGAGGACCCCTTGGAGGCGAGTGTTCCTGAAGCTTCTCTTCTGTCCGCGGCCCACCCAGTTGAGCTCAGAACCAAGAGCGAATGAAAGTACAGCTTGCATAAGACGTCTCACTGCATCATCAACTGTAGCCCCACCCATCCGTGACAGGTAAGACACCTTGAATTTGGACAAGGTATCAACATCAGTTTCACAGCAGGCACTGAGCATTCACACGGCAAGCAACTCAAGGTACTTGGAGCCTTAAGCATCACATCACACATAAACAGCACCATTTTAACTACCATTCTCTTCTGTATTCCTGCATCCACCAGCTGTCTCTCCATCTCATCCAGCTGCTCGAGGGTCCTCAGGGGGAGATCCATGTCCAGAGCCTCAACATCCTCATCCTTGTGGCCAGTTTGACCCTGCAGTCGGGCCTGAAGATCCCTCAGCACTGCCCACTGCCTTTGCTGCTCCTCTTTGATCTCCACCAGTAGAGCGATGATCTTGCGCTGAGCAGCAGTCTCTAGAGGGGAAGTGGTGGAGAGTAGCTGAGTGTGATAGGATGGCGTAAGGGTAAAGATTCAAGAGGTTCAAGATAGGTGAATACATCTGGCTACTGCCATGGATAACCTACAGAAGAAAACTGTCATGTGATATTTACGTGATAGATATGTTGCCTGAGGAATGGAATGTTGATGACATGACATAGTAGAAGTTGTGCAGAATTGAATTAAGTTTAATGGTACTACAATGTCAAGTGTGATGTGTAACTTTTTAAACATCTAAGCTGAAGTTATCATTACAATGCTTGGCCTTCTGTAGCCTATGCCTCGGAATATTGTGGTCTAATAATGCCTATATGATTATCATGCAGGCTACAGGTCTTCTGTCAACACTGTTGGTAGGATAGGTGGTAGGTAGCAGTCAAAAACCCACAACATAAATATTAACGGATGATACACGGACCCAACTTGAATAACTTCATGAGACACAAACCATGGCAACAAACTTGACAACAAGCATGTCCAAGTCATGTTCAGCATTTTTAAGTGTCCTCTGGAACACTTCCGTTGTTGTTTTGTGTCTTTGCAGCACGTTTGTGATTTGGTTGTGTTGTGTGTGTTTGCAGCATGTTTTCTAAATGCTGCGCATGTGTTGTCAAATTAATGAAGATGTTGTTTTAATTTGCTTGTGTTTTGTCTATTTGCATGTTTTCTTATGTTGCAGTGCGTTTGACCTTGTCGGCCACCGTAGCTTTTGAATGCTTTAGTAAATATGTTCAAAACAATACTGTCAACATAATTACATATTACCTGATACTACTAACTAAAAAAACTTGCCTAAATAAATTAAATAAAACTATAAAAAGTAAAATAAAATGGCCAGTGGATAATGATGCTAGTGAATGGTTTTGAATTTTACCTTTAGAAATAATAATATAAAAATAGGATACAGTTCATTTACAGAGAACATAGCAGAAATAGTATTTTGTTAATGGCAATTGCTAACAATATCACACACCATTGCCTTAAGTACTTAAAAGTACTAATGTTCACGTGAATTTTGAAGTATCAAATTAAGTTGAATTACCTAAAAATAACGTAAGTTTAACTTTCTTATCCATCTTTCTGACAGACCATTTAAACAAATTCAAACTATTTCCAGGTTTTGTTGTGGAGTTAAATAAATGGTTCGCAGCTAACAGTCTACCTGTGGATGGGGCAGAAATGATCTTGTCAACGGCTCCGGAGCTACAGGCGGAGGAGAGCGGCGGCTCCACACCGAAGATCACGTCCCCGCGTCGTACTTCGTCTTTGAACTCTTCCCCTGAGCGTCTGGAGACATGTTCAGCCAGACTGTTCATCTCATTGGACACAGCAGACAACCTCTGCTGGAGGGTTTCCAGAGCAATGTCTGCCATATGTTTGTTCACAAAACCTTCTACTCGTCCTTGCATCGGCCAGTCATGATTATCTCCGTTATCATGCTCCATTTAGCCTAAGTTTGTCCAAACGGTGTACCGATGAAACGTTACCAAAAACCTTTTGATAACGTTTCTTTGCTCATTTTACGAAAAGGAAGGAGCGGAAGTTGTTATAAAACAGAAATTTCTAGCGCATGATATCACGTTGCACAAACGTCACTGAAATGTTGAAAGAACATTGGGGCGGCTACAGAACTACATTTCCCAGAAGGCAAGCGCCTCATTGCCAAAGGCATTGATGCATATGCGTCAGATTTTAGGAGTTTATTGAGGAATTACTTACTAACAAATTCATCGCAGTGCTGTTTGAGTGACAGTCACTGGGGGGTCTAATCGTGCCATTTAAAAATGGGGAGTAAAATCTTTACCAAAATTATGTTCAGTGAGAAATATGGAATGAAGTTTTTGTACAGGTAATATAATCCTGTGGAAGTAGTACTCACAGTAAAACCCATTTATTTATTTATATATATATATATATATATATATATATATATATATATATATATATATATATATACACACACCCATAATAATAATAATAACTGTATTACTATTATATTTATACTATAATTATCATTTACAAAAACCATACAGGAAAAATACACAAATACATTTTTCAATTACAAAGGATGGAATGCACACGAAATGAGAGTATGCACACATCTTAGGTAATCTAGTACTGGTACTTTTGCTGTTCCGGGTAAGGATTTAGTTTTTATGCGTGTAGTAGCTGGAATAGCCTCCAAGAGGACCTGAGTGGCTCATAGCTTTTAAGCATATGGTGGCGCAAAGCCATTCAGAGCTTTGTACAAAAAGCAAGATAACCTTGAAGTCACATCTGGAGCATACTGGAATCCAATGTAGTGATTTGAGTACAGGTGTAATGTGCTCTCTTTTCTTAGTCACTGTGAAAAGCCAGCCTGCAGCATTCTGAATGAGCTACAACCGCCCAAACAGAAGGCCATTTCACTAGTCAATTTTACATGTCACAAAAAGCATGTACATGGTTCTTCAGGTGTGATTTAACTATAAATTATGTAAGCAAGCAAGCAGGATTAATAATTCCAGGAGTGTTCTATCGTAGAAAAGGTTTCAGTCGTAGTCATCTGGACACTGATTACTGATTACTGGGCCATCTTGGAAACAATTAGGTCAGTTTCAGGTGAAAGCTATTAACAGATACTCAGGTAGATTCCTTCCTGAGGGCAGGGCTATGTAACACAGAGTAGCTTAAAATTCTAGTTCCCGTCCCATTTTTTCACAATTGAGAATGACTTCCGGATGGGAGCCGAAACGTCTTTATTTATATACCACATTTAATTCCAGATGGAAGCACAATGTGTTGCACAGTGTGATATTGTAATTCCAAAATATTGTAATGATAAGACATTAGACATAAGTAACCACAGTTAAAATAGACACATGAATAATAATACATGTCAGTTTAAAAATATTTTAAAAGTTGGAATAGAAATAAATAAATAAACATAAAATAATAAATTAAAACCATTAACAATTAAGAATAAAAAAGGCTAAATAAAACCATTTAAGACCAACAGTCGACCAATAAAAAAACAATAAAATAAGAAAAATAAAATAAAAAGTTAAAACCTGCAAACCAGACTACTGAAAATCGCAGCTAAAAAGGAATGTAATGAGTTTGGGGCACACCTAACATGATTGGGTAGGGAGTTCCAGCGGCTTGGAGCATAAAAGCTAACAGCAGTTTCACCAGTTTTCGTGGAGACCAGATGGCCTGTTCCAGATAACCTAAGCGGTCTTGCTGGTTCATAGCTCACAAGAATGTTGCAGAGATATTCAGGTGCCAGACCATGAAAGGCCTTAAAAACGAGCATTCAAATTTTCAAATCAATTCTAAAATTTACTGGGAGCCAATGTAACGACCTCAGCACAGGCATTATATGGTTGTATTTCCTTTCGCTAGTTAAAACTTTAGCAGCTGCATTCTGGAGTAGCTGTAGTCGAATGAGATGATTTTAGAAATTCCTGTGAGCAGAGCGTTACAGTAGACTAGTCGACTGGAAATAAATGTATGAACGATTTTTTTCAGCGTTCTTGAATAAAAGGATTTCTGTGTTGTCATTGTTTAACTGCAAAAAAATACTATACAGCCAGTTATCAATATCCTTGATACATTCTGATAGAGTGACAACTCAGAGTTGAGACCAGGAAGCAGAGTTGCAGTCCTACACGCTTCTCTGCGCTTCCAGAGCTGTTACCCACCCAAAACTCCTTAGTGACGGTGTCTGCCCCCTGACCACTTAAATCAATAAAATCAAAAGTTAACAGAAGAGGAGTTATACACAAAAACCTAAACAAAAACGATGAAATAGCACAACAAAATAGGAGAATTAAATGTGGACTCTTAAACATCAGATCTCTGTCATCTAAAGCTGTACTAGTGAACGATTTAATATCAGAGTATCATATTGACTAATTTTGTCTTCCTGAAACCTGGCTGGGTTATGAAGAATAAGTTAGCCTAAATGAATCCACTCCGCCCAGTCATATTAATACTCATATTCCTCGAGGCACTGGCCGAGGACGTGGAACTCATTTGAAAGCCTTCTTCTTAGTCTTTCACACCCGCTCTGGAAAACACGACAGCCAATTCTATTTGTTATAGTGTACCATGCTCTTGGTCCTTATTCTGAATTTTTATTTGAATTCTCAGAGTTTTTATCAAATTTAATCCTTATAAAAGATAAAGTAATTATTGTAGGTGATTTCAATATTCATGTGGACGTTGAAAATGATAGCCTTAGTACTGCGTTTATCTCATTATTAGATTCGATTGGCTTTTGACAATGTGTACATGAAGCCACTCACTGTTTTAACCACACCCTTGACCTTGTTCTGGTATATGGCATTGAAATTGAACATTTAATAGTCTTTCCACAGAATCCTTCTTTACCGGACCATTATTTAATAACTTTTGAACTGCTATTACTGGACTACACGCCATTAGGCAAAAACTCTTACTCTAGATGTCTATCTGCTATTGCTGTGGCTAGATTCAAGGAAGCGATCCCATCTGTATTTATTTCAATGTTATGTCTCAATATAACAGAGGACTCCTATGCAAATCGCAGCCCCTCCCAAATTGACCATCTAGTTGATAGTGCTGCAGGCTCACTAGGAACGACACTCGATTCTATCACTCCTCTAAAAAAGAAGATAATAAAACAAAGAAGGTTAGTGTTACGGACAGATCAGGCCAGAGACACAAGGAGAATAGTGAGTACTTTATTTATACACCAACAACGTGGATAGGGTTTGGTGGGAAAGCTACTGTCCTTAGTCTGGAGTTGGCAGAGATCTGGAGCAGAGTGGGAAGTCCAGATGAGAAGCTCAACTCGAACCAGGAGACTGGAGCAACACCCACAGAAGACGAGAGACACACAAACCCAGGAGATGGAGTGGAAGACTCACAGGAGACAGGAGACCAACGGGGACTGGAGCTGGAGTGAACACTCACGGGAGAGGGAGACTGGAGCTGGAGTGAACCACACGGAAGACAGGAACACGATGGAGCCAGGGAAGAGGTACTGAATAGCAGTTACAGGGAATCGTTAGGTTTAGGCGAAGTGAGTCCAAATTGTTCTAGGCTTCAGGGGAACTAACGTTCTGTCCTTTACCATGAACGAGACCGGACACCGACTGAGGTGAGGAGCTGAGTTATATAGGGAGTAGAGTGGCTGATTATGTGCAGGTGTGCGATGGGTGACAGGTGCTGGGAATTAATACTCAGGTGAAGGAGTGCGCTGTGAAGGGGAGCCTGAAGTGCGAAGTGACGGGGAGAGAACAAGACCGACTGTGACAGTTAGCTTCATGGTATATCCCCCAAACCCGCAAATTAAAGCAAACAACACAAAAACTTGAAAGGAAATGGCATTCCAACAACCTGGAAGAATCTCGTTTAGTCTGGCAAGATAGTCTTAAAACATACAGGAAGGCCCTCCGTACTGCCAGAGCAGCTTACTACTCATCATTAATATAATAAAATAAAAACAACACCAGGTTTTTTTTCAGCACTGTAGCCAGGCTGACAGAGAGTCATAGCTCTACTGAACCACACATTCCTATAGCCCTCAGTGGTAATGACTTCATGAGTTTCTTTAATAATAAAATTTTAACTATTAGAGAAAAAATTCATCAAGTCCCGCCTTCAGCCAGTATCGATTTATCTTCAAACACAGGAACCTTAAAAACAGCTGTAAAACCTGATATGTATTTTGACTGCTTTGCTCCTATCGACCTTCTCTAACTTCGACGATTAATTCATCTAAACCATCAACCTGTCTCTTAGACCCCATTCCAACTAGGCTGCTCATAAACGTTTTACCCTTAGTTAGCACTTCTTTACTGGATATGATCAATCTGTCTTTATTAACAGGCTATGTACCACAATCCTTTAAAGTAGCTGTAATTAAACCGCTTCTTAAAAAGCCCACTCTTGATCCAGGGGTTTTAGCCAACTATAGACCTATATCTAACCTTCCCTTTCTTTCTAAGATCCTTGAGAAAGCAGTCGCCAATCAGTTGTGTGACTTTCTAAATAACAATAGTTTATTTGAGGATTTTCAGTCAGGGTTTAGAGTGCATCATAACACAGAGACAGCACTGGTGAAAATTACAAATGACATTTTAATTGCATCAGACAATGGACTTGTCTCTGTACTTGTCTTGTTAGATCTTAGTGCTGCATTCGACACCATTGACCATCACATCCTATTACAGAGACTGGAACATGTAATTGGTATTAAAGGAACTGCACTGAGCTGGTTTAAATCCTATCTATCAGATCAATCTCAGTTTGTACATGTTAACAGTGAGTCCTCTGGTCACACCAAAGTTAGTCACGGATTTCCACAAGGTTCTGTGCTTGGACCCAATTCTATTCACCTTATATATCCTTCCACTAGGCAATATTATTAAGAAACACTCCATAATTTTTCATTGTTATGCGGATGATACCCAATTATATCTATTGATCAAGCCAGATGAAACTAACCAGTTAGCTAAACTTTAGGTATTCCTTAAGGACATAAAGACCTGGATGACCTGAAATTTTCTTATGTTAAACTCAAAACTGAAGTTATTGTACTTGGCCCTCAGAGACACATTATCTAAAGATATAGTTACTCTAGATGGCATTTCCCTGGCCTCCAGCACCATCATAAGGAACCTCAGAGTTATCTTTGATCAGGATTTATCCTTTAACTCCCACATGGAACAAACTTCAAGGACTGCCTTCTTTCACCTACGCAATGTTGCAAAAATCAGGCACATCCTGTCTCAAAATGATGCCGAAAATCTACTGCATAGTACAACCTAGAAGTAACAAATGACTTCTAGGTTGGACTACTGCAATTCCTTATTATCCGGCTGCCCGAATGAGTCACTTAAGACTCTCCAGTTGATCCAGAATGCTACAGCATGTGTACTAGCAAGAACTAGGAAAAGAGATCATATTTCTCCAATATTAGCTTCTCTGCGCTGGCTCCCTGTAAAATCCAGAATAGAATTTAAAATTCTTCTCCTCACCTACAAAGCTCTTAATGGTCAGGCACCATCATATCTTAAAGATCTCATAATACCGTATTACCCGACTAGAACACTGCGCTCCCAGGATGCAGGATTACTTGTGGTCCCTAGAGTCTCCAAAAGTAGAATGGGAGCCAGAGCCTTCCGTTATCAAGCTCCTCTCCTGTGGAATCACATCCCAGTTTGGGTTCGGGAAGCAGATACCATCTCCACATTTAAGAGTAGGCTTAAGACTTTCCTCTTTGATAAAGCTTATAGTAAGGGCTGGCTTGTGTGAGCCCTGAACCATCCCTTAGTTATGCTGCTATAGGCCTAGACTGCCAGGAGACTTCCCATGTTACACCTCTTTCCTCTCTCCTTCTCTCCCTCTCCGTCTGTATGCATTTTTATCCCATTACTGCATTTTACTAACTCAACATCTTCTCTCTCCTGTAGTTCTATGCTTTCTCATTTCTCATCTCTCTCCTTCTGTCGCTTTCAGCAGGTATTTCTGCATCTGGAGCTGCAGAGACTGGATCTGTGGTTGTGGGCCATTTGCTGCCTCTGTGTTCCTGCTCGACAACTGCTACTACAGTTGTTGTTATTGGCTCTGTTACCAATACTGTCATTATTATTCCTATAGCTGTCATTCCTATTATTATTAATTTATTAATATTAACACTACAATTACATTACAACTATTTTAAAAATCCTAGGTGGCATTTTCATTGGGCCTGCCTCATTGTGCCTTGTTGGGTCTCTGTAAATAATATTATAAAGAGTACAGTCTAGACCGGCCCTATAGGAAAAGTGCAATGAGATAACTTCTGTTATGAATTGTTGCTATATAAATAAAATAGAATTGAATTGAATTAAACCTATGGGCCTCAACACATCGGGCATTAATTTGCAGACCCGAACTCCCTACATTTCCTCCTTACAACGTTAGAGACACATATTTTGACATGCAAACTTAATGCCGCCTTTGCTAAACTCTTCTCCGAACCCCATTGCAGGACATCCTGGATGACTCACTCGACGAGTAGATTTTGTAATCGCAATAACCTCAGGCAAACCAAAATTAATTTTCAATCTTTTAATTGAACAACCAAAACCAAAACCATTTTATATTCATGGTGGGAAAAGAATGCCACTCAATGGGTTTCCTGTTACCGCTTTGCAGCCAGAAAAAAGAAAGTAGACTTGTGGTCAAGGGAGAGTTATCCTTGGTCAGACTGGAGGGTTTATAAAAATTGTACTATTGATCAGCGGTAACCCAGAGATATCCATATACTACCCAGACAGGTCAGAACCTAGGCCCTGGTATTCCTGGATGGCACAGTTCTGTAAAGAGTATCCCCGCAAAGTGGTGAAGACAGATAGAAAGAGATGGAAATAGGTGTTGGGCGAAATGGGAGAAAAGGGGGGAACAAACACCACAGGGGAACTACTGACATTAACATGGAATAATATGACTTACACGCCTCCAAATGAGTATCTTTTAGGAGGATGGGCTTTTATGAATGCCATAGGATGTGTGAAGGAGAGGAAGAGTCAGGTGAAGGAACACAGCTTTGAGGTAGGCAACCCATGGTATGACCAACTAGATAGTGGTCACTTAGCAGGCTTTGGGATGCCCTCTCTATGGACAAGGAATTTCCGCACAGAGATTGAATGGTTGAGAGGAAGTTGCACAAGAATAGGATACTGCACAAGATAATAAATTAAAGAAAGTGGTCCTAGAAATACTCCTTGAGTTTAATAGGAATTGCAGCTACCACGGTGGTAGGGTCATTGGGGACAAGACTAACTGTAGCAGTGAGTAAGGTGAAACAAGGTCTTGAGATTATGGCTGGGATTTATGATTGGCTCTGGCAGTACCTTGAATTGATAGTTCTGATAATAGTCTTGGTAGTGATGCTGATCATAGTAGGAGTCCTGAGACACCTCAGGTTATTATATTTGGTAGGAAGGTGTGGGAACAAATGTCGTAAGTGTTGCAATGGGCTTGGTTTCCTCTGTTACAGGCAAGCAAAATATATCACTGTTCATGCTATAGCAAAATCGGGGACAGCTACAATGTGCCAGACAATTCACCCAAAATAGATGTCCAGGTCCCAGAGAGGGGAGAAGTCTCAGAGTAGTTGCTGCAACTTGGCATGATCGGGTAATGTATGCGTGTATGTCCTCAATGTTTTCAATAAGCAACAAAGATCCTATTTTTAAAGAAATATGTGACTGCAGTCATACACAAGGCTGCGTACTTTACAGTAATATAAGGCATGTATGACATCACCTTTCAGAGGCAAGATTGGGCAAAACAGTACAAATAGTAAAAATGGCACCCAAACATATAAATTACCACCCCAAATGCTTGGTCTATTGGGAACAAGTCTGGTGAACAAGAATAGCTGTAAAGATAAAAATAAAGAAAAAAATAAATAATAAGAAAGGGACGGGCCAGGCACAATGATGACTTTTGGCTACATCAGAAAGAATAGGTGGGTAGCACCTGATACTGATTAAACAAATAAGCTCAAAATTGGCCGCACTATGAAATCATATCTAGGTGTTTTCTGTGTAAGCTTGGGGGAGACATAAGTTCCAAATAGCCTGTTACCTGAAACCACAAAGGACGTCAAATAGTGAGAAGTTAGCACAAAGGAGATTTCATAAGAACCGCTAACCACAAATACGCCCCAAAAAGTGACTATGGCACAAACAGGAAGCAAGGGGAGGGGCGAAAAACACATAACAAAAACAATTCAGCATTACAGCCAGACAAATTATTAACCGCACATAGTCTTCGGATTCTGATGCATGATGGAAGCATCATGTCATAAAAGGGGAAGTTTGAAAGGTGAAGAAAAACAAAAGAGCAGAAGGAAAGGTAGTTAATAAGCCTTGCTCCTTGACAGGATTGGGACTAGTCTGTGGAATGGTTGCTGATGTGGTGTGTGGGAGAGTGGCTGAACAAACAGGAGTGAATCCAGTTTTGCATGTAACTTCTGAATGCACTTTATGTGGGTGTTACCTCTCTATGATGGGTAGATTAAGAATGAATCCTATCTCTATGTTCTTAGTGTCTACGGAAATTGGGGTGCACTGCCAAGACTATATGCCAGATGTACCTGTGAACAGTGGTAGTAGCTGATTTAAGGATTTGCTGAACAAGGTGTTGACCAAGGAGCATAATTCTCTGATGAGGTCCTGCATTAAATCCCTTACTAGTTGCACACATGTAATCTTCTTTTGGTGACTTCTAACAGAGGTTCTAAGGCATGCAGGGTGTTATTGAGGAGAGTGGTGTTAGGAGTTAGTGCATGCTGACGGGTGAGTTGGAGCATGCAGCTATTTGATGGCTCTACTGGGAGGTGTGGGCTTCCTCTTGGAGGAGAGGCTGTTCCCCACCTTCAGGTGTGGAAGTTTCCCCACTGCCTGGGAGTAGGAATAGCTTGTGGGGTTTGATCTGGTTGGCATGAGCTGGTGGCTACTTTCGTTGCGAGACCCGGATCTGTTAAGCTACAGGTGACAGCTTTCCCACAATCTCGAAGGGGCCAGACCATCTTGGCAGAAATTTCTTTGAGATTCCCACCGGTTTGGTGAATCTGAAGTAAAATACCTTATTGCCTACTTGGTACTCGTAATGGGATGCTTTCCTGTCGTAGTAGACTTTGGATCCTTTAACACTGGCCACCATGTTCTCCAGGCCCAAGGTGAATGTGGCCCGGAGGTGGTTGCGCAGGTCCATCATGTACAGGTAAGCTGTTTGTCTCCCATTTATCATCTCGAAGGGTGTGATTCCTGTGGAGCAATGCAGGGTGGACCTGATGGCCATCAGAACCAAAGGGAGTTCTGCTGTGCACATACTTCTTGAACATGTGTATGATGGTGCGCTTGGCACGTTTGACTTGACCGGATGACTGAGGGTGATATGGGATTGGAATTTTACCTCCACTCCCAAGATGTAATATAAGGTGGTCAAGACACTGGAGGTGAAATGGGTGCCTCAATCTGAATCAGCAGAGAGGGATATCCCCCAGCAACTGAACACATGGTTCAGCAGCAAGACTGCAGTCGTCATATCCATGTCGTTAGGCATTGGGAGGCATTCAACCAATTTGGAAAACGCGCATGTGATAGTGAGGAGGTACTTGTTACCTCAAGAGGATTTTAGGACTGGATTTTAAGACAGTCGCAAACCAGGAAGAGTTCGGCGTGTTGGACGTCCTTGTTCAGGGCATCTTGTCAACTTGGCAGAGTGTGATAAGAACTGCAGCAATCTCTGCATACTGACTTGTCTTAGGGCCCAATTGGTAGTGGTTTGGTTCCTTCACATCGTCGTTGACCCAAACAACACCAACTCTGGCCCGAAACTGGCTTTCATGGTGAATGGAACAGCTGTCCACATAAACCCTTGGAAGGTCTTGATTCACGTTTTCGTCATAATAACAGTGATTTGAAGGGAGCATTGGTGTGGTGACCAGTAGGGACTGCCTGCCCTTCACAGTCACAGTGCTGGCACCCAGCCAGGCCCTGACCCAAAGCCATTTTGTGGTTTTGGGTGTATCTGACCTCAACATCATAGCCTTGTAACACCATCATCCAGGAGGCAATGCAGCTGTTGGACACTCATCCTTTTCTCAGCCATTGGCTGTTCAGGAAAGTGTCCAGGCAGGGAGAACAGCAGAGTTTTTTTCTTCATTCGGCAGGAGTGCGGTTCTGCCCACACAGAGAGCTTATCCTTACGGAGTTCTGTGAGTGGTTTGGCTATCTCCACATAGTCCTCAATGAACTGTCAGGAGTAGTTTCACACACCTTCGGAGTTTCAGTTTGGGGTTCAATGCCCTCCGCTCCTACTGCTAGACCCACATACTCCACCATTGTGTGACATCACTGGCCTTTGGTGATGGTCAATTTGGCTCCTATAGCAGCAAGCTGGTAAAGTATGTGGCAGATTTCATTCAAGTGTTCTTCAAAAGTTCGACTCCTAATCAGGATGTTGTCCATGTAGATGAGGTTTCCGTGGGCAGCAGTGTTGCTCATCGCCTTGAGAGAAAGATGTTAAACTCAGATGGGCAGCAGTTCTAGGTGTACTGGCGGTTACAGAACGAGAACGCCAATTGTATTAGTCAGCCGGATTGACTCTCATGGTCCAGAAACCATTGGCCACATCCACCGTGAAAAAGAAGGGCTCCTTTCACCTTGGCCAGTTCTTGATCCAAAAGGGATCATAGGCCAGCGGGAGAGTGGGACCTGTTTGTTCAAAGGTAGTTGATCATAAGGCACCACGTGCCAGTTGGTTTCAACACTGGCCAGATTGATGAGTTGTACATAGTTTGAGTTGCATTGGAATTCAGCATTGGTGTACAAGCGTCAATGGGTCAGTGAGAATGTGGACCGTGTGGAGGTCGGTGACTTCACAATTATGAGGATCCTGTAAGAAATGTGCTGGAAATCATGTGTCGGGTTCCTTTGATGGGTCCAACTTTGCAGGTGAATGGCGGGACGTTTCAAACTGTTTCACCGCCTCTGTCAAGTATTTCTGAAACATGTTCGGTCTTCTCCATGTTCTCTCTTGACTTTTCCCCTCTCTGGGGTTGTCTTGATTTTTACCATTATACCTGTTGTCTCGTCTGGGATTCCTGTCGAACCGTGCCTTGTTTGTTTGTTTTGATTGGAAGGTGTTCTGTGGTTTTGGTCTGGATTGATGGGTTCCATTCCCACCCCCTGGCTCGGTCATGCCCTGTCCTGGCGGGGGGTTCGGCAACCTTGGTATCCAGCCCTCATGTTGACCCTGGTGCAAGACATCTCGGGTGCCTTTGAGCACGAGGTTGGGGTCTTCTGAGGCTTGGATTCCCAAGATTTTAGTGCCATTCTCGACCCTCCTGGCAGGGCATCGTGAGTTTCCCATGCCAGCTGAGCACATTTCCTGATCTCCTGCATTGTGAAATCTTCACGGCAGCCCATGGTTATGTGATACCACACATCCTCATGGAGATTATGCAGGAACAAGGACTTGAAGTGCTATTCCTCCTCCAAACCTGGTGTGTTGCATCCCTGGAAATATGCGGCTCTCTTTAATACTCGCTTGGGTGTTCATGCTTTTTTGCATGATGGCAAAGGCGCCAAGAGTGGCGGTGGCAAGGTCAGTATACAGTGAATACTCATCCTGCAGGACTCGGCAAAGTCCCGAGTATCGGTCTCGGGTTGCTGGCGGGAGTGTTTCCATGAAAACATGAAAACTCCTGGAAGTGGTTTTCCAGATAAGCTTTAGCTTTTCACACGATGATGCGTGAGGTAGATCCAAAAGGCAGCACTTTATCTCTCTGAGATAGTCATCAATGTTCGACTCTCGGTTGTTTGGGTCAAACCGTTCTACATCCCTGGCAAGTGACTCAAGCTGTCAGGTGCGCAAGCCTTGTTTTCGGGAAGGGCATGATCCGTCCGAGTCATCTGAAGCTCCATAGTCGCTCAGGTCACCATAGCGTTGAGGACAACTTCTTTCCCTGCACGGCGGGGATGGAGTCTGGCCAAGGCACTGGCGCAAGCTGCAGGATCTATATGGTTCGCTAGTGGGTGATGGACCGAAGGTATGTAGTGTTCTTCCCCCCTTCAGCGTGGAGATCCTGTCCTACCAAAGCGCAAGGTATTACGACTAATGGTGTACTAGCTAAGTGTGTACTCAGAAGCCCCAAGGTGGGGCTGTTGTCTCTGGGTTGACTGGCATTGCTAGGCCAGTCCGTTGGACCTCTTAAAGCCTTTGGATGAGGGCTAGCCCTCTTGTCCGTGGGGCTTGCTATTCCAGGTGCAGCCAGCTAGACGCAGCTGCGTCAGCTGGCTTCCTGGTTGGTTGGTTGATGTAAGATGTAAGATGTATTTTAGCATCACAGGTATTAGTGTCATACCTATTAAGGTTATCTCTGTCCTGTAAGGAGAGATGGAGGAGGCCAACGACTACATCCTGCAGGGCTAAGTCATCTGATTCCTGAAGGTCCTGTTGACTCATCTTCACCACTCTGATTGAGGACACACTTAATTTAATTTGTTGTGGCGGGGGAAAGCTGTTAGTGTCCTAATGCAAGTGCACAGGTGAGCAGCTTCAACCTGGCTTGCTAGTTAATGTTAGTATGCTAACTACTCTTCTACCTACTTTGCAGGTTGCATAAAATGATTTGACTTTCGTCCTTTCGAGAATAATTGCAAGTGTTATAAGATCTCAAAAACAACAACAACAACATATCAAACTGTTAAAACAATTCAAATACTGTCCACTAGTACCCATCGGTATAATCCACAACACAACTGAGTATGCTCAGCAAATTGTGCAGAATAGTAATATCCTAAAGAAAATGTTCTAAAATCTCCCCCAAATTTAAACAAATTAATCATTTAGAATTCATTCTAGATTATTATGCATAAATATTGCAATAAAGCTGGTATTAGATGGCCTCACATGAGGCACAGAATGTAGGGATTCAGGTAGGGCAGGTCTGGTTATTAGCAAAATTTCAATGACATTTATAAATATTAATATAATTAATTTTAATATTATCAAAATCATTAATATGGATTAATCATTACAGGGCACCACCCTGGGATCAGGGACCTATAACCAAATGTGAAAAACAGTCTCAAAAGGTGGCTGTACAACCAGAAATGCTGATATTTGAAGTACTATCTCTATTAATAATGGTGAAGAGTGAATCTGAGCACTGACTGTCACAACCAGCAACACATACAAAATAACCACAGGCAACTTCTCTTTAAAAGTACAAAAGAATTTATTCAACTTTAGCACTGATTAATAATCAATAACTTCAGCCAACAAACCATTATCATCCACTTTAATCACTATAAGCATACAACAATCAGCAAGCATGTAAATAGGTGTGTGGGTGTGTGTGTGTGTACCGCTTCCTGGTCGTCTGCACACGTGGTGAGGCCCAACACAGTTCAGTGGATGCTCCATTTACAAGAAATTAAGAGAACAATAGTAGATGTAAATTCTGAGCTAACATCTTCTGGGAAGGATGAAATGTTATGTAATGTTAAAACATTTAGGTGTTTTGGCATCTATAAAGGTTCTAGGTTTATAAGTATAGACCCATCAAGTCCAACTATAGCCCATTAGCTCTGCTGGCACATTTAGTCAAGATAATGGAAAGAATGATTGCAAAGAGATCAACATTTTTCAAGGAAGGTAGAGGAATTCTATCAATTCAATTCAATTTTATTTATATAGCGCCTATTCATAACAGAAGTTATCTCATTGCACTTTTCCTATAGAGCAGGTCTAGACCGTGCTCTTTATAATATTAATTACAGAGACCCAACAAATCCCACCATGAGCAAGCATTTGGCAACAGTGGCAAGGAAAAACTTCCTTTAAGAGGGCAGAAACCTTGGACAGAACCAGACTCGATGGTGGGCGGCCATCCGCTGCTACCGTGTTAGGTTTTGAGAATGAGAGAGAGAGGGGAGGGGTTTGGAGGAAGGGGATAGAGTTAGGGAGGCACAATGCAAAGACCATTTTTTTATATATAGTAGAATAGTAATTATAGTGTTAATATTAATAAATTAGTGTGGAGGTGGGTATGGGTAACTGTAAGCTGCAGAGGGAGAGGTGGGGGAGTTGCTCAGGTGAGCAGCATCAAGGAGAGATAATTGGCACAGCTGAACCCGGTTAACTAATTATTCTCTCCTTAAATACAGAAGCATGCTGGACACAAGGGAAGAGAGAAGAGGCGGTCGGAGAGGGGACGGATGCAGAGAAAGAGCGTGTGGACAGAAAAGAAAGAAAGAAAGAAAGAAATAAAGAACATACACTGAAACCCTGGTCTCAGCGTGGTGTCTCAGGGCCAAGAGGAACTCACAGTAGCATGATTACGCTACAACTGGCGCCCAACGTAACTTGGCTTCCGAGATAACAATGACGGATCCGCAGCAAGTGCAGCCAGTGGCGATGCTGGCCCAGATGCTGGGTGAAATCGCGGCGATGCACCAGGAGCAGGCGGCGGTGAATAGGCAGCAGCTGGAAAGGATGCAGGAACAGGCAGATAAGCAGACCCAGCTGCTAGCAAGCCTGGTGTCCCAGCCGGGGGCCGCACTACCGCCATCCCCACCACTCGCCCTCTCCGGCGTCACCCTCCACAACATGTCGGCGGCGGGTGACACCCAGTCATTCCTGGAAATGTTCGAGGTGACAGCAGTGACATGTGGATGGCCGGCGACAGAGAGGTCTGTGCGGCTGCTGCCACTGCTCTCCGGGGAAGCGCAGACAGCGGCGCTGCGCGGCGGAGCTTCCCTGACGTGAGGAGGGCCATGCTAGATTGGCTGGGATTCTCCAGCGAAGATCACCGCCGCCGGTTCCGGAGCATGAGGCTGGGGCCCGCTGATCGCCCGTTCGTCCACGCACAGCAACTGATAGATGCGGCGACGAGGTGGCTGCAGCCAGGGGAATCCTCGGAGTAGGGGCAGCTGATAGACGCAATTATTAAGAAGCATTTCGCGGAGGGGCTCCCTACCGGGGTGGCCGAGTGGGTGAAGTGCCTCCCGTGGATCTGACGGCGGCGGTCACATTGGCAGAGGATTACCTGGCTGTACACCCCCTAAGACCAGACACCGCAGGACCACCTCCTGGAGGCTGCCTGGCCAACACCAGCACCGCCGAATCTGATAATGAGAATCGAATCTAATGAGATAAACGCAGTACTAAGGCTGTCAATTTCAATGTCCACATGAATATTGAAATCACCTACAATAACCACTTTATCTGTTTTAAGGACTAAACTTGATAAAAACTGAGCATTCAGATAAAAACTCCAGGAGCGCGGTACACTATAACAAATAGAATTGGCTGTCGTGTTTTCCAGGTCGGGTGAGAAAGACTAAGAAGAAGGCTTTCGAATGAGTTATAGTTTAGGTTTAGGGTTGATTAATCGGCTTGAGTCAAAGATGGCTGCAACTCCACCTCCTCGGCCAGTATCTCGAGGAATATGAGTATTAATATGACTGGGCGGGGTAAATTCATTTAGGCTAACATATTCTTCATGACCCAGCCAGGTTTCAGTAAGACAGAATAAATCAATATGATACTCTGATATTAAATCGTTCACTAGTACAGCTTTAGATGACAGAGATCTGATGTTTCAGAGTCCACATTTATTTCACGTATTTTGTTGTGCTATTTCAGTGTTTTTGTTTAGGTTTTTATGTATATCTGTCGTAAACTCAGGTTTTAGGACCCAAACGCAGAACACACGGGACAGAACTCGGTAAGTTGACCACAGTCTTTATTGAACAGAAAGTTGGTGGGTTGTGAGAAGTTCGGCGTAGTTGACTGCCGCCTCGGGAACTCGACCGGACCGGGTCGGGGACGAAAACTGGCGGCACTCCGAATGGAGACGAGGCTGCCGGCTCTGGACTGATGAGTGTAGAAATGGTAGCTGAACAACCAGGCGGTGGACTGGTGAAGCGAGGGTGTAGCGTGGTCTGGAGCGGTGATCCGAATCACCGATATGCAAGATGATAATATTTTAATCGTAACTTACTATTTGCTGTCGAACGTGGTGTACTCAAGTACGGGGACGATCTGGCGTCGGTGGTGTGGAGGTGCCTGGTATAAGAACGGTGGAGACTGATGAATAATGGAATGCAGGTGTGCCGGTGATCAGCCGCAAGCAGGTACCCAGGAAGCCAGGCTAGAACACAAACAACACAATGACAGACAGAAGACAGCCAGGAGACATAAGGGAGGGTGGAAACACTGGGTAACGTGAGGATCAGGGGGGCATACAGGCTAGCTATGACAATAACTCCTCTTCTGTTAACTTTAGTTTTTATTAATTTAAGTGGTTGGGGAGCAGACACCGTCACTAAGGAGTTTTGGGTGGGTAACTGCTCTGGAAGCGCAGAGAAGAGTGTAGGACTGCAACTCTGCCTCCTGGTCTGAACTCACCTATCAGAGTGGTTTTAGGAGGAATAGAGGGGCCAAAGACTCTGTCATTTGTTTGGAAACAGACATTAAGAAAGCTCAGGTTAATAAAGAATCTGTGTGTGGAAGGAGGGATTCATGATAAAATTAGATATGATAGGTATATCAGGATATTTAATGGGATGAATATTTATTTGGATTAAATACTTTTTTTTGGATAGATTTATTCAAGTCAGAATTGGTACAGCCTTGTCAAGAAGATATATAGATACGTAGGTAGATAATGATACTCGTCAGGGTAGTGTCATTAGTCCAATACTTTTTTTTTCATAATAAAAGATGTTTTTACCCAAATTCAGTATGATATTGGTCATTGTTTGCTAATGATGGAACCTTGTGGAAAAGAACCTCATATTAGCTTCAGCTAAACTTTAGAATGCATTTTTACACAGAATGAAGACTGAATTTTGTCCTGCATCACTTCCATTGGAATTGCATTGGGAGTGGATCCTTAATATACATAATAGAATGCAAGTATTGCTTAAAAAGTTTTAAAAAAATGTGAACCTATCCTTTATAGTGACATCAGCCTTCTAAGTACAGTCTACTATTGTATTTCAACATATTGAATACTAGTAGAAACATCAGCACTGATGTTCTGTTAAGCACAACTGTTAAGTGTCACGGACTCGCCAGGCTCCACAACACCACAAACACAACGCACCCCCTCACCAGAATACTAATCAGAAACACCTGTCACTAATCACACACCTGAGATTCATCTGCATCACATCACCCCAGTATAAAACCACCTCAATCAGTGTCCGGTCTCGTTTGTAACAAGGACAGTACTCGGTATCCTGCAACCCAACGTCTTGGACTCCTACCTAGCGACAAAGAGTGTCTTCCCTTCTCCTGAGCTCCAGATTCCTGCCCTGTGTTTCTCCTGTCTCCAGTGTGTGTGTCTTCTACCTTGGATCTCCACCTTGGCTAGCTAAAGGACGGTATCAGTCCCATCATCCATTCATCTACTCACTGTCTGTTTACATCGTTTGTAATAAAACTACCTGTGTCTCCATCTTGGTATCTCCGGCCTACTCTGTCCGTAACATTAAGATTATTTCCTTTGTGTTTATTAAACACTTGCAGTCATCACATACTTGCATCTCCAATTTGAGAGAAGCGCGGCATGCATTGTGGCACAGCTCGTTAACTTCATTAATTATTAAACACTCCCAACAGGATCAGTCAGGATCTAACAGTAATTAGTGTTCTGTGTTTTTTCTATACACCAGACTGGTAAGATAGTACACAGAGATTCCAAGAATAAAACTGCTGTCCTCAGTATGTCCTTGAGCTCCATCAACTCTATCAGGACATTTTTAGTGGCTAAAAGTCCAACTATCATTTCTTTTGGAGGGTCAAAATCTTTCCTCTCTGTCCTGTCAAGTTACAATTTTTAGTTTTGCTGCTAATGCAAAATATGATTACTTTCTTTATATCGTTTTAATTGTCATTGTTTTTCAATACATAATCCCCAGATAAATCCTAGAAATGCTTCTGGCCATGCACTGATATTGTAAAGAAAGAGAATTTTAAAAATGTCACTAAACCAGGGTTTTACAGAGTTGTAAAATACTGACGGGTTTTTTTCTGGCAACAGGATTGTGTCAGAAGTAAGAAAATAGATGCTAAACTGCAGTTATAATGGTCAAAAGTAAAAACACATTAAAAGATATAAAGAATAACAAAATATAAACAAACACAAAAAACTAATTCCATTGAAAATGGGTTTCTTTATTCTGAGTAACAAATTGCTTAAAACTTTTACTTGTACTGAGCAGTGAATCTGTTTGACAATCAGTGACAACAGCTGCCATTGTTTGGATTATAAAAAGTAAAAATAAATTCTTTTGGAAAACAAAAACAATATCATTACCTTATAAACAGTCAGTTCAGACACCACACTAAACTAACAGGTACTCAGCATTTGGATTGCAGTGTATACCTCACCTGTGGTTGGAAATCACATTGAATCTTGGAAAACAAACTTTTACATCTTAGTTCAATGTGGTAGCACAGAAATCTGCACAAAGGTCACTCAGCTGGCAGATTTCTTTTGAATGTGCAGAAAAAACATCAAACGTACAGTATATCTAATGTTCCATTACCAATATAGGAAAAAAGAAAACAAAATGAAAACAAATATAAATAGCGCTTCATACAGGATTAATAATAGCATGCAAATTCTGTATAATGCCCTCTTATCCATTCTCAGATATTGTTCTAATCTGACGAGTACAGAATTTCAAACCAAAACAAATGATACATCAAGATGAAGAGTATATTTTTTCTACGTATCTATCTTCTTATGTTCCAAAATTAAGTACAAGCGGTGTGACCTAAAGAAAAGATTGTGCAACTGCTGCTGTAAATACAAAGCAGAATGTGTTAACGCTTCACTTGAAGAACACTGTGAGGCATGAGTACATTATCAGCATCAAAGAACTCAAGGCCTTTAGTATTAATTATTCTGCCAGAAGACGTACGTGCATAGTACTGCGTACTATGTATAGGAAACAGTGTCATAGCTTGCTGTGATTCATGTGTTATGCACTCATTCTTTTAATGTTCTTGTAATGACTTTAATACCATGGCCACAGAAAACACTAGTTTCTGATTGGCTTGCAGAAGTCCATACTCAAGATATATAGAGTTGCCAAGTGGGAGGAGCTGCTAGTTTTGTCGGTCAGTTTGGCAGCTATGAGAAGCTACTGTCAGACTCTCCATTTCTTCACTGGAAAGACAAGGAGTCTGGTGGAGCTTTGACAGTCACTAGAAGTACATTTATAGTTTCTATGTTGTAGCTGGGCTAGCAGCTCTACTACGAGAGGCTTTCTACTGTGTGTGTGTGTGTGTGTGTGTGTGTCTGTGGGGGAGTGTCAGTACATAGCCGTAATCTCGTTCATGTACAATGTTGTTTTCCTGCCAGCGCTTAACATTGCTTGCTAATGCTAACGTTACCAGCAGCACTGTATGACAGGCTCAAATTGGGACCATTGGTAGATAGTGTTCTTCTTTTTATACTTGACACAGCAGTGGGGGGGGGGGCAACATACATAATATACTTTGGAGTCTGGCCTATTTCATCACAGTTAGGGAGGGGTGAGAGAATTCGGCTGAACTACACTTTCAAATCCATGAGATTGATGCAGCTGTACAGGTTGTTGAAAGTCGATTTACAGAAATAACAATTCTTCTACAATACACTGATGTTATTTCTTCGATTATAGCGAAAAACATTACGTTAAACTGCTCCTAGCAACCGCTACCATGGCTTGTGGGGTGACTAAAAATTATGTTGGAGGGACGGATATGTCCCTACTGATTGTTTGGGGCAAATTGAACAAAACAAAATAACGCTCCCAAACAGAAATCAGTTAACTTAAACTTGATGTCAGACTGATGTCTTGACTTGTCAGACTGAATGAATTAAGTGAAACACAAAGGCAGTCCAATTATCAGGCTAATGGCCTCCTCCATTACTTTTTTTATATCTGAGTGCATTATGGCTTACCTGAAGAGCTTATCAAGTGAACTAAATAACACATAGTGCAGAGTCTGGCAGTAAGTCTGTCACACCAACCGCATGTTGCACAGTTACAGCTTTGATACAAAACCAAAATGTATATGTGTACTCTTCATGTAAAATGAGTCGAATAATGCCTTTATTTGGATTCAGCGCTGATAAAAACACATTTTCTGGATGAAGTTCACAACCTGTTGCAGATGGTGAAGAAAATTTATATTCTTATATACTTACATAAAACATAAAAGATTCTGTAACCCAAATTCATGCGCAAACATTTTGTGATTCCTGCTTTGTTTGCAGTGTATTACATAAAGAGTACACTTTTACATCTCTATAGGTTAAAGATACAGAAAGGTTGTGACATAGGAAACCAAGTAAATGAAGCAAATGAACAACTTGCTTTCACTTTCAGATATAAATTGTTGAATTCTGAAAAAATCAGGTAGTGTATCTTTAAAATAAAACATTTGATGAATACTACATTGCCTGACAGGAAAGTTGGTATTGAAATGATAACTATAAACAACACAATAAATGACCAAATTCTACTAAAATGTTTTTATAAAATCAGATGTTATCAGTTGTGAATTGTAGTTATGATCCCTTTTGTATGATGGCTGAGAGAGCTCAGGGCACTGTGACTGTGAAAACATACAAATACACAAATAAAAATACAAGCAGATAGACAAAACCCAATTAAATACACTACCTCAATTAAATAGAAAAAACACAACCAAATGGACAAAACAGTGAAAATTGTGATAGTTTCTTTCTGCTTTGAGCTCTCTCTTGGCCACTGTATTTTTGCTTTTGAAAGGTTTCTTTTTCAAAGTAAAATTGATTCAAAAATTACAATAATAAATTATTTGGATCATGTGATTTTCAGGCTATTTTCATTCACACATACAACTTTTGTCATAAATTAACAATAGGTACATCTCATCCACTAAATAGTTTTTGTAGGTCACTTGCACCTGTTGAAACAATGAAACCATTAAATTTCTTAAAATTTCAAACTACTGGACTCAAAAACAACAAATAATTAAAAGTATTGACACGATTTTGACCTATGTCTGTTTACAAGGCAGCTGTCAATATGACATAAGGAATGCTTCTGTACATTTCTTTTTCAATGAAATAGGAAAGTTTTTTGTGTGTAACACACTTAAAGGGCATTTTTAAAAATTTATTTGCATGTACAGTAACATCTGTTAAAATATTCCAACTGTGGTGGGGTTTTGTTTTGTTTTGTTTTTGTCTTTTTTACTAAATATGAATTTCTATTCAGAGGGACAAAGCAATAAATATTTTGAAAAACACCTTTGTCTACTGACATTTTTTGAGTCCAATAATAAAATTATTGTATTTGCATGCAATACATCTTATTGCATATGATAGAGACTGGATATATGGAGCATGCAAATGTGAAAATAGTAAAGCCTTACAATGTTTTGGCCAAAATAAATTTTCAAAAAGTGTAAATGTATCAAGAAACAATTGTTAATCTACATAATCAGTGTATAAATACTGCTCATTGAGAGTTTCAATGCTTATTCAGTACGTAAAATTGTGTTTCATCAATGCAATCTATTTACAAAGACTGAGTACTTTTATACATACAACCCTTTCTCTTATATTGTACAGTACATACAATTACAGCATTGAATCATGGTGTCCTTCAACACCTCAAAAAAGTAATTAATATCATATATGTGACCAGGCATGAAGTGTGATGCTGGTTTCAAAGTATTTCCTACACAACACAATCATTGAAACAAAATGTCATAGCTGCATGTAAAGGGATTTTTGAAAAGGCAGTCTGATAATATCAAGAAGGAATCATCAAGAGGGTCTCCCTTTGTTTTTTGGTTTTTGATGGAAACAATGGCATCTATCTGCTCTGTGAGCTGCTTTGAATTCTTTATCACAGTTACAGTATTGATGTCACATCAAACACAACAAATAACATGTGTTAAAGTGTCCATGCCTCGCTTTCACTAGGAGTTTAATAGATCAAAGTGTATGCAGTCAAAGAAACACATCAGTAGGTACAGTATCTACCTGTGGCTGTGATGGTTATCCTGTCCAGAGAGTCTTCAATAACTAACTAAAGGATGGTGCAACGTCTCTACTTTCCAGGTTTATTGAAGTTAATGTGCCCACCACTGCCACTGGAGCTTCCGACGTTACTGGCCCTGTGTCCAGCCTCCTGGAAAAATGTTGAAATGCCAACTCCAGGTTTGGGTAAAAACCCAAAGATATTTACAAATGTCTTCAAGTTTCCTTTTTGTGGCTTCATGGAGGCAGTCTCTGGTAGCCCTACTTCTTAGCCAGTTGGAAAGGATGTTGACCCTTTAAACATATGTGTGAATACAGCTTAATCACTTCAGAAACACAAGCAAAAGAAATCAGGGATGTTAGAATTTGTAATGCATAAAAGGTAATTAACATCAGTCTTCAATGTCAACTAACTGTGTTGTAGCAGCTAGATGTTTCTATCATGAAAGAGCACTGATGTTTACTTGTCAATGTGATGGTGCATTAAACCATGCAGGTTATTAAGTTATTAACATCATTTGCCTTTTTAATATGTCATTTGAATTTATTTGTTAGATGTGTGTTCAGCTGGAAGTTATGAAGCCCAAAATGATCTTCTGTAATGTGTGTTGCATGGATGGTTTGGTTGATCTGGCTGTTTACAAGACACATGTTTATACTGCCAGAGTGAATAAAAATGGTTTGTCCACAGTCAGCTAAAAAGTGATTTATAATCATTTAACCAGCTGATTTGTTGATCTGGAAGCTGTTTTATAAACATGAGGACATTACACAAAATAAGTCCATGTCATGCAAAACTGGACTGATCTTTTTATGTATGATTTACCTCATACAGACATTTGATTGTATGAAAACCAGCCTTCCCTAACGCAAGGGTGGAAAAGGTTTGATTGTTGAAACATAGAAACATGGTGTTCTGTAGTTATATTGTGTTCTGGTCTAGGGACTACTTTGATCAAAACAATCTCAACACAAGACATCAGTGCAAATTGTTGAGTCTACAAAGAAGCGCTTCCTTTTAATTCCAGGATCTAAGGTGTATGAGCAGCAAGTCTCCAGTCTTTCCCAAATTAAGAACCTTGGGATTATATTCAATTCAGTTTTAACCTAAATAGTGTCAACAAATCTGCTCTCTCCCCTGAAAAACTTTCTATCATCAGATTCTGAAAAATACAGAATGTGAATTCCTTTTTACCAATTACCAGCCAATTAAATAACTGTAATGACCTCTTTGTTGGACTTCCCAAAAGACCAACTAGAAGACTGCAGTTAATCAAGAAATACTGCAGCCTGGTAGAACTTTAGGTAGAAGCTATGATCAAGTTATCCCAATCTATCCCAAGTGTCTCCACTGGTTGACATTCAAGACACATTGGGGACAACTGTGGCTTGGTGGTAGAGCGGGTTGTCCACCAATTGAAAGGTAGGCGGTTCGATCCCGAATGATTAATTTCTTTCAACTGATGAGCAGTTGGCACCTGCCATCAGTGCACGAATGGGGTGAATGTGATATGTAGTTGAAGTGCTTTGAGTAGTCAGAAAGACTAGAAATGCGCCATATAAGTACAGTCCATTTACATTTTAAAGTTCTTGACACGATATATGTAATGCTTTAAATGGCCTTGCTCTAAGGCAGGCTATACCAACCCGTTCTCATTCCCAGGTCATCAAATACCGATGTTTTGTCACGCCCCTTGGCGTCTCACAAGGTACCCTTGAGTGTCTGTATGAGATGCACCAGGCTTTCAATTAACTCCAATGTAAACTCATCCATGGCAAAAGAAACTTGGCAGTCACGTGACATGGACACAGGCCAATAGAAAAGAAAATGACAAAAAAAACTTTATTTCTCAGAATTGAAGGAGTAATAATTAAAACTGATGGCCATAACATTAACATATTGTATTGTTTAATTATCAAGGACATCTTCGTGTTTTTGTGTTGAGAAATGTTGAGGAAATCACTGAAAGAAAACCTTAACATGGGGATTAACAGTGAGGAAAATACTTCCGGGCGACAGGTCCTCAATTCTCCAATGGGACTGATGCTCACAGCGTCTTATAGCGCTGCTGTCAGGTTAGTATTGGAGTGAACGGATGGCCGGAGCAGTTGTTCTGAACCTCTAATATTGCCGTGGATGAGTTTACGTTGGAGTTCATTTTACAGCCTGGTGCTTCTCATACAGATATTAAAGGGTACCTTGTGCACCTGTATGAGACGCTGAGGGGCGAGACAAAATGTCGGTATTTGATGACCTGGGAATGAGAATGGGTTGGCTATATTGTCAGGTCAGTGAAGCAGGTCAACAGATTCTGGGTTCCTGAGTCCCAAATTCGCGCTCAGAATGTAGTGAATTTTATTCATTTTATTTAGTACGCCCCTATGGAACAGCCTGCATTAATATCAATCATTTAATATCAAACTGAAGAGCTTTCAGTGCCTACATGGTAATATTACATTTTCATGTGATTTGCGTCTGGTCTATATATTTTTTTTTGCTGTGCTGGAAATAGTTTGTCATGTGATGTCATACCATTTCTGTCATTCCCAGAATTCCCAGAACTGCCACCAAAAAACAGGACTCTTGATTGCACAGGACATCGTGACAGCTGTTTATAAAAGTGTATGTTGAGGGATCATTCCTTTAGATTTAAAACATTCAGTCCATGCTGTGAGGCACACGCAAATTCAACTTAAAATCAAAGAGGGTTACCATTCTTCAGAGACAATCAGCAAACCAATATAAGTGACCAAACCCCTGTATAGACAGGATTAGATTACATAGAGGGTTGGGCAATATAAACATTACTGGAGAAAATCTAGCATGTGAGCAGTTATTTTACACTTTAGACTTCATCCAGTAAAAACAACATAGGTAAAAGCAGTTCCATCTAAACTGCATTCCCTCAGATTATTGTTGGTTCTGTTCCTTAAACCAATATTTTTTTTTTTTTGCCATTTGTAGATGATAATTAAAAATCAATCAATCCTGTGTCACTGGAAATTGCAGTGGTTTAAATCAAAACTGCCTACTGAGTAAGACTGATTGCGAGCACAGGTTGAGCTGAACTGCAGCTAAACCTAATGCATGATGAAGTTACCTTATAAGTGCCACCCCACATAGGTGAATCAGAGGCATACCCGCAGAATTACGCTGTACCTCTCAGAAAAGGAATTGGGTCTCAGATTTCTGATTATCCACTTCAGCTGACCATATTACTAACTGCTGAGGAAAGAATTTAGAAGTACCACCGGCACAATACAGTGCATGTTTTATCAGTTATAGGCTAGTTGCACCTTTAATTAACACAAAAATACCTTTTTTTATCAGTCTATACAAATATATACCATATCCTACAGCATTTTGACTGTACAATAATAACTCTGTCAATAACCTCTAAAACATATACAGTTTAAATTACAATTCACCGGTTTGGTTTACTCTGTACACAAATGATTGTGTCAGCTCCCTGTGAACCCTGAGTATGTGCTAATGAATTCTAGAAGGAGGTTCAGGGTTCCCTTGTGTAAGCACAATCGTTATCAACATTCATTTGTCCCTCTGTCAGTTAAACCGATTAATGGGCGACTCCTGGAGGATAGACAGAAGAGTAGAGAGGAACTCAGATAACTAGGTTTTTACCATTGTGTGTTTGCTTGTAAGCATGTGAAGTGAGACGCGTTTGTTTGCTTGTAATTTATATACTAAGATGTGTATGTCTCCAGATGTATGCCATCGAACTTTTGTAGTTTTTAATAGAGTGAATGGCTTTGTGACTAATATATATTTTTTTATCTCTGGGCTAATGTTTGCATGTGTGTTCTTCTTGAATGTGTTTGATTGAGATGTTTGATTGCAATGCAGCAATTCCCTTAATCCAAGACAATTATCTCCTATGGGAGACAATAAAACCGAACCGTAACATTACATGTAAATTACCATGTATATGGTAATAAATGAATGATTTTGTTAGCCTTGTAGACTTAGTTGACTGAATAATTTGTGTGGCAAACTTGTCTACATTCTTCACATCCCTCAGGTACTGAACTTCTGCTGCTGCAATAATTAATACATCTCTAATACACCTCTTTAGTTTGTCAGATACAGTAATAATAATAGTAGATTTAACTTAAACCTCAGATACAGTGATCTCTAGTGACATTTATGTTATTTCTACAGGACACAACAGCTGGTTTAGACTAAACCACAGGTACAGTTTAAGAAGCAGCTTCTGAGGAAACAGAAATGGAGTATGAGACCACATGGAATTGTTGCAGGCAACACAGGTTTAAACCCATCCTAAACCTTTAACTGCAGCTAAGTGTTTTTTAAAATTGTTTTCTAAAATGCTCTGTCTTGCACGGCATGTTCACAATAGGCCTACAGCAGATTATGCAATAATTAATAACAGAAAAGGTCTATAATTAATCTAGTTCACTCTCTAGCCTCGATAAGTGTGTAGATTTAAAAAATATTAAGAACAAAACCAAAATCCTCAGAAATGTATATTTGATATTATGATTGTCACTTTGAACACAATCAACATTTTGAACATTTCATATCTTGACATAAGTATTTATAATCAATATAACTGCAAAATGAAGGCCAGCTAATTACTAAGGCATGAGTTAATGTGAGGTACTGTGCAGCAACAGGACACAATGAATATTTTATTGCTGGCAAGGATCCAACAACAATCTCTCATGGCACCATCAAATCCAGGCAAAGCAAAACTCAAACAAAGCTTTATCAGTGAGCAGCAGCATGTAATGGACCATCTCCACCCTGGCCAGTCCATCCATTTGTTCAACACTGAGCCACTTGGTGAAGTTAATGCAGTTAGCTTAACAAGCACAGCTGCTCCGTTAAAATGCTTGTGGATAAAATGTTCTATAGTTCTTGATTTACAGCTTTCTTCATAAATTGATGAGACAATGTGACGATTGCAGCAGCATGCCTCAAGAGCAATATTTCCATCCAACAATATGGGTTGTATAGTGTGCCTCAGATTAGAAGACAGACAAACAATCTACAAACACTACTGTTAATACACAGAGCCTGATAGTGATAAAGCAGGAAGTGGCTGCCTGTAAAATTTGGCAAAACTACTCACAATGAACTGAAACCAGAAGGAATATACAACAAGCTAAAACATAGAGCTATTGCTTTCCTGCTGTACAAATAAACATTTAGTTTTCAGGATCTTTCATGCCTGAACTTTAAAGCTTAAGAGACTTAGAGATCATATTTGACACCCTCCTCCGGGACACACGTATTGGGTTTGGAGTTGTTAACAGCAAACTGATTGTCTGGGATACTTGATTCAGCACGAACAATGAAAAATAAGACCTCAGAGATTGAATTTAAGGCTGCCCCTTAATGATTAATTAACACACCACTTGGCATGGTGTGGTTTTGATATAATGTATATAATACCTGTTGGAAGTTTCAGTCCAAAATCATTGCTATCAGCACCACCATTAAAAACCCATACCAATCAAACCCTATTTAATTAATTAACAATCAGCACATTTCCTTGATGTGTAACCCAACTTTTATTTTTGTAGGACATGAAATGAGCAAGTTATTAATTCAGGGAGTTAACCTCTTGTTTACCAGGTGACAGCATTACCACCTACTGACCAATAGACAGTCTGTGCAACCATCGCCATTATGAATCTGTATAATATTGTAGCTATTATGCTGTATTATGTAAAGCAAACAGTACTGTTTACCCTTATGATTCGCTGTGCCAGCAGTGAATTTGCCCGGACCTTTGCCACCTGAAACGAGACTGCCAGACCGGCCAGGAGACCTCATCAGCTCGGTGACCAACTGCCAGGTGTCACCTGGCAGCGGCCTGCTGGTCTCCTAATTCACGGAGTCTGAGCCACAGGCACACACCCTGCACGCACCTTCCGCTGCACAGCTGATTTAGCCCTGCACACCACACCGGAAAGCCAGCGGAAACCCCTCATCTTTGCCAGCGCTTCAAAACAGTATGCTAAACCACTGTTTTGCTGTCATAAAGAGTTAATGTCAAATAAGATAAATGAATTCCCCTTTAGATACGTTACCTGCCCTAGCGTTACTTTAGCGTCTCATCGTTTTGCCAAATCACATACATCACCAATAACTTAACGTAAAGGTTTAGCTCATCATTCCATATCTGTACCAATCTGTTTGTTTATTTTCTTTATCATATACCTTATTAATCCTTCATTTATTCAGTTATTAGGCATTTAGTTATAAATAAATGTCCTCATTTAATCAGTAAGAAGTTATCTGTGTTTCAGCAGAATCTTAAGAGATTGATAAATTTAATGATCGAATTTTAATTTGGTTTTATTTCCCCAGTTTAAGGTGGTGCCCCTTAAGGAGAGTATTAAAGTGTAATTATTTGATTAAAGTAGTTGATTCTCCTACACATAACAAGACTAGCAGACCCTAGTGATGGCAATGGTCATTACACCCAACTTTAGTTAGATGGAAGAAAATTGGCATGTATATTTTTTCATAAAGCATTAGGGTGGGACAAGGGAATGTTCATGGAGGTTCCAAAATGGAAAAGGTTCATCCTCTGGGGAGCATGACATGCACAGGAAATTTCAGTGCAGTCTTGCTCATTAGCAGATTTTTGAAGAATGTTTAGTATTTTTTTGTGTATAAACTGAAGGTTGGAACTGATTGTGGCAATAAAGGTATCATCATAATAACTAGAAATCACCCTCTGGTGACCATGTTCCATTTCTTGTTAATCCGGCCATTATTTATGAAGTTAACTCAAGGGGAAATTTGGACTTGATGGTTGCTTTAGACCAGAAATCTGGAAGTTACTAGAATTGTTAAAAATCATCTGGGGATTTGGGGAAAATTCTAAATTCTATTATAATAATTGCATTTAGTATAATAAACAATAAATATGCCCATAGTGTAAAAAGATGTTAAGTGCATAATGCAATAACTTGTTGCTTGTAATGTAATAAGTAATGTGTAATAATGTATACTCACTGTGCCAACTCATGTAGACCCCTGTCCCCAACTAGCTAGTTCCTAGTGCAAAAACCAGGACATCATTCCTCGCTGGCTTCTCATCTACCCACCAACATTGCCAG
The DNA here is from genome assembly GCF_020085105.1 of Siniperca chuatsi. Lineage (NCBI taxonomy): Eukaryota > Metazoa > Chordata > Actinopteri > Centrarchiformes > Sinipercidae > Siniperca > Siniperca chuatsi. The sequence continues at coordinate 3,468,785 of NC_058052.1, read as the reverse complement.
TTGTGTTGGTTACCATGCCTGGCAAAGCTGGAGGCACTACTGTCAGGAACTGAAACTATGAAACTATAGCCCGACTGATACTGGATTTTCGAGACCAATAGAGTTATCAATATTTGTTAATATTTGTTATGAATCCAACAATGGTATATTGGTGTTTATATTTTAAACATAAACACAAAATGCAAACACACAATCTGGATACTGATCCCTTAGATTGTTTAAAAAAAAAAATTGTGACCACGATACTGAGTGGGACATTTTACAGTGTAAAAATAAACTTGTCTCTGCTCTCTGGTGGACAAACTATGTATTGCTGACACTGTTTCTAATTACCTCAAACCTAGTTTGGTATTGCTCTAATGCAATTTTCTTGTTACTTATTGGCTGATCCATACACGATACAATATATCTGCAATAAGCTAATATCGGTAGATAAATCAGCCTGGCCAAATTATTGGTCTAGCTCTAGTGCAAACCCATGTTTGTTGGTGTGTTTGTCCTCGCTATAGCACATACTGAAATGCTTATCATATATGAATCCATGACATACTTTAAATGCACATTTTCATTTTGGCATGTTAGTACAATATACAGTGGTGTGCAAAAGTGTTCCTTCCTGATTTCTTATTTTTTTGCATGTTTGTCACACTTTAATGTTTCAGATCATCAAACAAATTTAAATATTAGTCAGAGATGACACAAGTAAACACAAAATGCAGTTTTTAAATGAAGGTTGTTATTATTAAGGAAAACAAAATCCAAACCTAACCTGTGAAATAATGATTGCCCCCTAAACCTATAAACTGGTTGGGCCACCCTTAGCAGCAACAACTGCAATCCAGCGTTTGCGATAACTTGCAATGAGTCTTTTACAGTGCCGTGGAGGAATTTTGGCCCACTCATCTTTGCAGAATTGTTGTAATTCAGCCACATTGGAGGGTTTTCGAGCATGAACTGCCTTTTTAAGGTCATGCCACAGCATCTCAAAAGGATTCAGGTCAGGACTTTGACTAGGCCACTCCAAAGTCTTCATTTTGTTCCTCTTCTTCGTCTGTCAGACTCACTAGAATGCTGTATCGAATTCACATCTGAATCCATATAAGGTTCGGCTATTATGCAACAGATGTTGAATAAACATTTGCAAACAGTTGCTCAACTTATCTCCACTAGGCCACTCCAAAGTCTTCATTTTGTTCTTCTTCAGCCATTCAGAGACCCCACAACAACATCCAAAGAACTGTAGGCCTCACTTGCCTCAGTTAAGGTCAGTGTTCATGACTCCACTGTAAGAAAGAGACTGGACAAAAATGGCCTGCATGGCAGAGTTCCAAGACGAAAACCACTGCTGAGCAAAAAGAACATTAAGGCTTGTCTCATTTTTGCCAGAAAACATCTTGATGATCCCCAAGACTTTTGGGAAAATACTCTGTGGACTGACGAGACAAAAGTTGAACTTTTGGAAGGTGTGTGTCCCATTACATCTGGCGTAAAAGTAACACTGCATTTCAGAAAAAGAACATCATACCAACAGTAAAATATGGTGGTAGTAGTGTGATGGTCTGGGGCTGTTTTGCTGCTTCAGGACCTGGAAGACTTGCTGTGATAAATGGAACCATGAATTCTGCTGTCTACCAAAAACTCCTGAAGGAGAGGATGTCCGGCCATCTGTTCGTGAACTCAAGCTGAAGCAAACTTGGGTTCTGCAGCAGGACAATGATCCAAAACACACCAGCAAATCCACCTCTGAATGATGGACTTTGGAGTGGCCTAGTCAAAGTCCTGACCTGAATCCCATTAAGATGCTGTGGCATGACCTTAAAAAGGCAGTTCATGCTCGAAAACCCTCCAATGTGGCTGAATTACAACAATTCTGCAAAGATGAGTGGGCCAAAATTCCTCCACAGCGCTGTAAAAGACTCATTGCAAGTTATCGTGAACACTTGATTGCAGTTGTTGCTGCTAAGGGTGGCCCAACCAGGTATTAGGTTTAGGGGGCAATCACTTTTTCACACAGGGCCATGTAGGTTTGGATTTTGTTTTCCCTTAATAATAACAATCTTAATTTAAAAACTGCATTTTGTGTTTACTTGTGTCATCTCTGACTAATATTTAAATTTGTTTGATGATCTGAAACATTAAAGTGTGACAAACATGCAAAAAAATAAGAAATCAGGAAGGGGGCAAAGACTTTTGCACACCACTGTGTGATTTATGTTATTATATTTTTCGTTAAAAATTGCCATCATTAGGTACTACCATTAATGGGACTAAAACATCTCTTACTCTGGTGACAGCCCTAAATCTGATCTTTTAGGTCTGCATGTTCATCAGTACAATATGAGCACAACCAAAAATTCAAAGTGCAGACTTTAAACAGCTTTCTGTCACTGTGTGAACATTTAGTAAAACTCAAATTAGTGTATATGCAGTGCTTGTCCATGTTTGTTTTTTAATACTTTATCACAAAGAGGAGAGTTCAACCCTTTCCAAACGTTAACACATACTCTTTCCAGCCCACAACTCAGTGCAGCATGGTCTATTACAACAGAACAAAACAACATAATACAATAAGTTAATAAGAATTATCCACTTCACATTATGCACAAATATCATGCATATGTACCACCACACATTATAATTTTAACTTATCCAGGCATATTAAAATAATGCATATATATAAAAATCAAATACATAAACACTATCATATGTATTAAAATAAACAATCTGTACAAACATTTTGCCATATATTTTAAGGATTTTTTTATTTTTTTGACCATAACAGAATAGGGAAAAAGTAAAAAAATAAATATCCTATGTACAATCACACAAGCCATTCCAAAGTTATTGTCACTGCAAGGAGAAAGCAAAAGGCAATATCAAATGTTAGTTCAATCAGTGTTCATGGTGAAGTTAGCATACAGTATGTGAGATGCTACAGTGATGAGCAACAAAACAGAACAGTGTCAATCTCACTCTCTCTACTTACTTTATTCCAACATCCTGGTACAGGTAAGCCATCATCTCCCTGTAAAAAGAAAAACAAGATGTGAAGTGAAAAATACTGTACGCTGCAGACATCAACAATATTATCATGCAAGTGTGAAGCAACAACACATACAAAGGCAGTTTACAATTATATAAAGAAAAGAATGAATAAATGAATATTCTCTTTATAGAGTAGCAAAGTAAGAGTTATTTTGCCCATTCAGGGTTCTGGAAGTAAACGTCCTGTTCTAATTCTGCATATGCATTGTAGTTCTGTGCCGAATCAGATGGTTGTTTATTGAATTTAGTCCATAAATCTGTTTCTTACAAGATCCGGCAACATCAGATAACATTACTGACAGTTAACATCACTGAGTACAGGATGCTTTTTAACACTAGTGAAACCTGTCAAGCAGCTCAATCATTTTCTGAACAAGAGATATTTTAGGGCGGCAGAAGATACTGTTTTATTAGGAGTGCAGAGGCATGCAGGTCATCGAAGACTGCATCAAAACAGTAATTAGTTAATTTTTCCATTAGTCCATCTTTCACATTATCATTTAGTTTGTATTTGTTGTATAGTTGTTATAGTATATCGTCATAGTTCTCATTTTCAAAGGTTACTTTTAATGTAGTTTTCATTGACAAATGTTTCATTGTGTGTAGTATGCTCTGCTAATGGATAAAAATCACAATTTGTAGAAACCGCAACACATTCAGTTTAAATCTGTTCACTTTCTGATTTTGGGTCAATTTAGGATGAATATGGCGACTAGCTATGCTACAGCACTAATTTGAGCCACTGACTGGCCTCTTTATCATAGCTTACCATAACAGTCATGGGTATTGTAGTATTTATAGCCATTTGCCACAACAAACTGATGAAAAACTTGATTTGCAGATTATCAAATTATTCAGGAGTGTGTGTTTTTGAGTACTGTGTTTCTATGTTAAGGAACATGAAGGATATCATTAAAAGAAACCTTTGCAGTGGTTAAAATTACTTCCAGAACCAGCAGGTCCTCGCAACTCTATATCCTATTTTAAACTAAGAATTCATAATAAAAAGTATAAATACAATAAACAAATGAGACCATAACCAAGAAGATTAGCACCCTCTATATTTAAAGATATTTTTACATTGTGGCACTGAGTTGGATTTAGCAGTTAATTTGGCAAGAGAGATTGCTTTATGATACAACAGTGCTGTTTTATGGCACACAGCAGGAGACAACACTGTTGTACTAGTGCTAGCTGAGACTGAAAATAATAATAGACCAATGGGAAAATCCCTTTTAACATGTTTATCCTTGGCACTTAAGACAAATGGTGCCTTCAAATAGTGTTTTAAGATACACTAGTGTTAATAACAGGCAGCCAATTTTGTGCAATCGAGACTACCAATATTTTCCAACATGATTTAATTTATTTCAGTAATTATGTCGAGTTTTCATGGTTCAATTTTATTTATATAGTGCCAATTCATAACAGAAGTTATCTCATTGCACTTTTCCTAAACAGTAGAGCAGGTCTAGACCATACTCTTTATAATATTATTTACAGAGACCCAACAATTCCTTTTTGGTGACAGTGGCAAGGAAAAACTTCCTTTTAAGAGGCAGAAACCTCGAGCAGAACCAGACTCAGGGTGGGCGGCCATTTGCCGCTGCCGGTTGGACAAACTTTTGAATTTACAAAAATATGTTGATGTCCTAAAATTCTAAGACATAGCCTTACCTGTGAAGATGAAATTCAGAAATTAAAGAGACCTTTACTGCCGATCTCTTTCTCCATTACCAGAATTATGATCCATGATCAAGGTACCCAATACCAAATCTAACCACCTAGAAGCCTTGCAAAGCCAGACTAGATCTTGCAAACTCAGTTTTTGCTATGAATTTGGAGATGTCCTGAGAATTAACTGTACATGACAAAATTTATGTTTGACCAATAAGCAGGTTAGGGGGAGTATTTAGAAAATGACATGGCTCGCTGCCCCCTGAAACTCCCACAACCTGTGAACAACTGTTTAAACTAACGTGTTCATTCTAGTTGTCCTTTTTGTGATGTGATGACACATCTACTACCAGTCACAATGCACAGTAGTGCCAGCAACTCCTGATAATACCTGGAACTTGAATTTAGTATCACCTTCTGAGCAGTGTCCAAATTTAATTCTACGTACTCATCAGACAGTCTGAACAAAAGCAGAACCCATGACAATAGGTTGCCTTGCTAAACTTCGAAGTGAAAAGCTAAATTTGCAGGCTGGCTTTGTGAGGCTAAAAGTCTAAACAAGAAATCTAAAAAATGAACCATGCTGCAATATGCTTTCCATGCTAATACCAGGACTCTGGCTTGTGTTGACCAAATAAATTCCTCTAGTTTCTACTGCCTTTCATCACCTGTGGTATTATGTTGCCTAAAGATGGAAATAATGGTGCTCTATACAAGAGATGGTGAAGTAAACAAGGGGTTATGAAGAAAGGCTTTAGTATACGTATCATAACAATTAGAAGGCTTTAAATTTAAGATAATTTCTGGTTATGTAATTGGTGATATTAGTCACAATCATAGATTTGCATGTGAAGTTAACATAGAAAGTTTTAGTAGTTGTGATGGAGAGGTTGAGTTAAATTAGTATTTGTTTTCAGAAGGAAAGGCTTGTTCATGTTAGTTCTACAGTTGAAAAAGGCTTATTACTAGGTGAGTCAACTACATTAAGTAGATTTAAACTTCCATGTAAAAGTGCATGTTTTTGTGAATCTGCAGTGCAACATCTGAGTACTCATAGTCAGGGGTGTGGTTAGGGATAGCTAGAGGCATGCTGGGAAAAATGAAGGGAAGGAAAGAACACCATACCACAGGGCAAGGGGCATCCAGCCCGTCCAGGCCTGGCAAGCCTGGTTCACCTTTCTCCCCTTTAAAGCCTCGGAAACCCTGTTTGTGAAATCAACCATTTAAAAACCAAATTTCCAGCTCATGTGTAGTAGAAGCGTATTTGCCCTCCACTGTTTAATGGCAGGAAGATCTCCACTTCTGTCTACTGGGTGACTGAATGCAGGTTTCCTAAACATGCAGGCAACCTGGGACTGACAGGAACTGGGCTCACTGAGATGAGTTTGAAAGGTTTATAAAGCTTTCAGGTATACAATATAATGACAAATTGTTGCCATTGGTAACAAATTAGAGGTTTGTTCTCTTCGGGAATAGGTTTGATCCAGAGTTGGTTGCAGGGGGAGCTGGTGGATGTGGCTGGGGAGACATCTACAAAGACAACGACATCTGGGCTACCTTGCATAGCCAGCTGATACTGTGACCCAGACTCAGATAAATGGCTGAAAATGGATGGGTTGGGTTGGGGTTTGGTTATTTTCAAATGTAACTTCTTTCTTCTCTCTGGCTTGGGCTTGATATTAAAGTCATGGTTTTGGATCTTATTTTTCAGCCTGTGCAGAACTCTAGTTTGATTGTCTTCATTCTGTCCTCTATTCTTTAACTTGAAGAACAGGGTTGCAGAGTTGCAGGAGGAAGGATTAAAATTGAGACAAAATACTTTTGGTATCTGTTCATACTCATCAGCAGTGGCTGCCTGATTCCTGTCCGTCTAATTCCTGGAAAAAATAGGTTCCTCAGGCGGAGTTGTGGTCTATGGTCCATCCAAGTCATTTTTCACCTGATAAATGTATTTTCTTCTATACGCTACAACCTTTCTTTGCTCTCATGATACTTTTTTAATGGATCAAAATATCAAATTTAGGATCTCATCAATTCAACCACATATCTCCCCATATCTCTGACAGGCTGCAGTGGACACTTGGACCAAACCCTACCTGAGATTGATTAGAACCACTGAATACCAGAGCCAAAAGGAAGCTGACTACTGAATACAAATCTTTAGAGAAACTAAAGCTCTATGGGATTATGCTGTATTCTAAGATAGTGCTCCTTCCGTTTGCCTCTTGGTTAAACATCGGACTACTGACATACCAGTGGACAGGGGGCATCTAATCCAGGTGCTCCTTGGTCTCCCTTATCCCCTTTGGCCCCCCTGTTGCCTTTCTTGCCCCTCTCTCCCTGCAAACAACAGCGTATTTAAAAAGACAAACTTTAATCCTCCTCATTAAGCCACACATGAAGCAAATGTTTGTTTTTGTAAGATTTCATCTGTCAGGTGGTCTTACATATATGTAATTTAGACAATATGAGAAAGTTACTTTAATTCACTACCGTGTTTGGTATGCCTTTTTTATTTTCAAAAGACAATATGATTTTGTAATGTAAATTTTGTGGAAAGGGGAGGTAAGTACAGGGAGTTAGGGAAGAAAGATTAAAGCCAGTGCTGTTGGTGAGCAGGTTTCATCCAAGCATCTTACCAAGGACTAACTATAAGCTATTGTACAGTAAAAGTAGGTTTTGCAAGACTTGCAAGTGAAAAGTGAAAAGGCTGAGTGAAAAGATTGTTACATGTACTCTGATGTTTTCATTTTATCATGGAAAAAATCTATTGAACAAAACATCAAATATGAAAATGAGTAACAGGATAATGTCCAAAAATAAAAGCTTAATAGTGAAGTAACAGATGGATCATGTGAGGTGACTGGTTGGTGGAGCATTTCAAACACTTGGCCATGAAATCATTCTAGTTGAGTCATCATTACAAACTGCATAAAAAATCAGGTTAATTGAAAAAAAGTCATAGGTTCAAGAATGTGTACAAATTAACTTTTGGAGCATGGTCAACTACAAGTCCCATTGAGAACTGTGGTGAGAAACGTTTAAAAAATCTTGGGGTGTGGATTTAGAAAGAAGTGAGCTTACCAGACCTCTGTAGTCTGCTTGTCTTATGTGCTTGAGACTAGAGGCTCCAGGCTACATTAGCCACTACAAGCACAACACACCCAAATCTCTGACCAAACTGTCGGTGGTCGATTGGCATTGTGGGTAATGTAGGTGCAAGGTTTTGACAAGGAAGAAGAATGCATGGAATAAAAAAGACGATATGTCTCGATATTTTCGAGTGCACAAGGAATACAATGCTAAATTGGTGGAGTACCCTTTTAAGTTTGGAGTACTTATTAAGACTTCATACCTACTATATGCAGATAACAGGGTAAAACTGGAACATTGCTTATTCACATTCTTAACAGAACACCTGCCAACCAAGACCAAAGGCTGTAAGGGATCAGATTACAACATTATATAAAGGAATACAGTACGATAAAAACAATAATATGCTACCTGATTGCAGTGCTTTCACAGTTCTGTCTTAGCATGCTCTATGCAACTGGAATCTCATATGTTAAACTTTCTTCAGGTTTATGGCTTTTGCAAAGCTATTAGCAAAGCCCAGCTGTGAGTGTTGCTAGTAGCAGAGGCTCACATTCAGAGATCAGATAGGTTCATGTAGTCACTGTAAGAGATATGAAACATTTCTTTGTGCCACTTGGGGAATTATGAATCCCACTGCATGAGCTTTCAGTAGTTTGCAAATCATGACAAAACTACAAATATGGCAAATTAATTATCAGCACCAGTTGTAAAGGCACTGGTTAAATGTTGAAAGGTTCAGTCTGATCGTGTGGAATCTCACCTAACTACCAAATCAAACTGTCTTAAAAATGAATAGCTCAGAAACATGCAAAATTTTGGGTGTGCTATCATCTAAATTTAGCAAATTTTTTCATTTTGACGGGAGAGCACTGCGTGCCAATTTGGAGTACGGGTCAGGGTCAGTGGTTGGAGGGAGTACATAAAGGCTTGCAAGGGAGAGGTACTGTTAAGTAGGAGTAAGAGAGCAGGAGGAGGAATATTAACCCAGGACTACATTAGAATGCAGGAGGAGGAGGAGCAGGAGGCCAAGGTTTGTGAGAGGGAGAGAGGGCAACCCCGGCAATAACAAGAGCCACGGGCCACAGAGCAAGGTGGAGGGAAGTAAAAGGGGATAGAAAGACCTGTGGAAACAAAGGAAGATGGGAGAAAAGTAAAAACACCAACACTATCCCATAGCTTTGTCTTCAACACCTTCAACTGCACAGTCACATTCAGGTCTATTTATCAGAGGTGTATTCTTCTGGTTTCTGTAGCTATACATTGAAAATATTGATTCTTCTGACTAGAGCCCAGTTGAATGTGCTGAGAGAGCTTATGAAATGTGAAGACTTAAAAGATGGGAGTGGAAATATTAAAAGAGTCACAAGTTAATGGGAAGGAAACAGAAACATTCTCTTAGAGGAAGGGTATGTGGACATATGGACAGATTCTCTGATAAACTGTAACCTGGAGATGAAATACAGTTTTTGCACAGTATAATTTTGCAGGGATGCTTTGATAGTCAGTGAAAATTAAAGGAATTGTTCAATATTTTAGGAAATATGCTTGTTTGCTTTATTTTCCAAGAGTAAGAAAATGGATGTCAATCTCATTTTTGCAAGTACAGAGCTGGAGTAAGGGCGTGGTTAGCCTTGTTCAAAAATTATCCACCCAGTACTTCTGTGCAGCATCTCTGGCTAAAGCGCGGGTTGCAAGATATGGTCAGTGAGCAAAGATTTTGGTCTCTGTACAGGCACAATGGTACCAAACCTGACAACCTCACAGTGATGACAAGACCTTAGGAAACTGTCACTGCACTGACTGTTGTTCACCAAAATATAGTTCCAGCATGTAAGTCCCCCTACAAATTGTCATTTGTACATTTCTTTTTGTGTAGAGATACACAAGATACAATGTGTTAATCAGTGAGCTTTATAGGTGGTGGTATTTGTATGTTTTAACTTTGAACAGAGCTAGGCAAGGCTAACTATGTCCAGCTCTGTACTTCAACATGCAATATCTGATTTTTTTTGCCAATTGGTGCAGCATTTTCAAGCTGTTTACACAATACTTACATATTATCACCTTTACGTATTAGCAAACAGTGTCCTATCAATACATCTAGCAGACACACAACAACATTAGCTTTCATCTGGAATCATGTTTCTGGTCAACTGATGAATGTAAGTCTAATATCACTCTCCTTTTAGCTCTGTTTGGTCTCCACCAACTACTGAGACAAATATCTGGCTCTTTAGCTGCTAGATGCTCCATTATAATCACCAGGTAGTGACTAATTTTGTCTGCAGCTGTTTTGTCTGCTGTTTGGTGCTTAGTGTACAGTGGTTTTATCAGAGATTTTCAAAAAAGAAAACTGCTGCTGGAAACGATGCTAAGTGAACTAAAATTGGCCGTAAACAACAATGAGCTGAAAGTTGATTTAAAGCTGTAAAACTAAGGGGAACTACTGAGTTGGTAATTCTCTGTGGAGCAACACATTTTACCCCTTACACATACATTTTTAATAAAAATATCGATTATAGCTGTATAGTCTCACACAGACATGAGACTGCTATCCTTCTCTCAATTTCAAGTCTAAACTGAATCCACATTATGATGTCACATAAAAGACAATAAAATAGGAGAATAGCTTGAGGCAAACATAGCTGTCTCCAAGGTCACTTATCAACATTAACATCTTACTATCTTTTTTAGTTTTTCTGAAATGAAATCTAATGTGTGTCCATTAGCCAGAATCATGTCCTTGGTTCTGTTGTCTTTATAACTGGCAAAACATTACAGGTAGTATCTTACCCGGTTCCCTTTGAGTCCTTGTGGTCCTACTAAACCCTGCAAAAGAAATGTGAAATAACATTAGTGGATCTACATATTTGCCTCACTTTGGGAAATATGCACATTAGCTACACTTTGGGAAATATGCTTGTATGCCATGTTCAAACTGACATTAGCATTGTGTCAAAAAATACAGTGCCCTCATTAATTTCAATGAGGCAGAAAAATACAGTTTCGTCCAGGAAAAACGTTGAACCTGGCTCAAATTTTGCCACAGTGCAATGCAACGTCAACAACAACCTACCTGTCACATATGTGCAAGCAAGCATTCCTGTTGTAATGTGAATGGCATAACGCTACTGTTTACCTCACGACTATCTAGACAGAAGTTAAAATGATTGTTAAATTTTTTTAAATATGTATAGTAGATATATATATATATATATATATATATATATATATATATATATATATATATATATATACACACACACATATATATATATACATATATATATATATGAGAGAGAGAGAGAGAAAAGAGTCTCAGGTATGAAAAACTGGACAGCACTGGGCCCTGACAGGATCCACACCTACTGGCTAAAGAAGCTCACTGCACTCCATGAGCGCCTAGCAGCACAAATGAAGGGATGGGACACACCCTGAATGGCCGAAGGGCGTACGATCCTGAAGGATCCCGCAAAGGGTACAGTCCCATCCAACTATCGGCCAATAACCTGTCTCTCCACAACATGGAAGCTCATGTAAGGCATCATCACGGCTAAGATAAGTGGACGCATGGATCAATACATGAGCAAAGCACAAAAGGGCATTGGCAAAGGAACCAGAGGAGCCAAACACCAACTCCTGGTTGACAGAACAGTCACCCAAGACTGCAGAACCCGACATGCCAACCTGTGCACTGCCTGGATTGATTACAAGAAAGCATATGACTCAATGCCACACACATGGATCACTGAATGCTTGGAGATGTACAACATCAACAGGACTCTAAGAGACTTCATTGCAATTTTGATGATGCTGTGGAAAACCACCCTTGAGGCCAATGGCAAGCCACTTGCACAAGTATCCATCCATTGTGGCATATACCAAGGAGATGCTCTGTCCACACTGCTGTTCTGCATAGGTCTGAACCCCCTCAGCCAAATAATCAACAAGACTGGCTATGGATACCGACTCAGGAATGGGGCCACCATCAGTCATCTCCTCTACATGGATGACATCAAGCTATACGCTAAGAGCGAGCAGGACATATTTAAACATTTGTGTTTTCAGTTTGTCATTGGAGCTACTGAATGCAAGTGTGTTTCCCACAGGATGAGGGTTTAATTAGTGGTGGTCAAACTTTTCTAAGTTCGCTCTGCATTGAGCAGTAGCAAAACATAACTTAATTCACAAGATAACTAACAACTGTGCATCAATGCATCATTCAGAGTTTTCGATCAATCTGCATTTTTACTCCATGCAGACCTTTGAAATGAAGAAATGTATGAAAATACAGAAGGGGTTACGGCAGGCCTATTCAATTGGCGGCCCGCGGGCCACATCTGGCCCAGAAGCAACATCCGAGTGGCCCAGTATACATAAATCTGATATATGACAAAATAAGTAAACTACATATATAGTTTATGGAAGTAACTAACGAGTGAGCCATCTCGCTTCCTTCTCATCACTCCAGGCTGGCTGAAGAAGTTAATGGGAAGAAATTGTTGGACATTGTTGGGGGCTGGGGCACCATCAGCCCCACCTCCCTCCCTCTCTGACCCCTGGCGGCCGCCAGACTGACAGACTCATTGAGCGTCTGAGCAAAGCCTTGATGATCCATGATTTGTAAATTTGTGCACGTGGACGAGGGCAATTGGGATAGGTGCCTCTGTTGTTTGCAGTGCGGGAGGTACCCCAGGCCTCCATGGGATAACTCTCCCTTTGAGCTGCTGTTTGGCAGAAAAACTACGGGAGGTTCTGGACCTAGTTAGAGAAAACTAGGAGGAGGGTCTGAGCACAAGCAAGAACGAGGTTCAATACTTTCTGGACCTGAGAGCAAAACTCAACATGCTAGGGCAGTTGTCACAGGAGAATTTGCTTGATGCCCAGGAACGTCAACAACACCTGTACAACATAGGGCTAAGTTAAGACAATTCACAGCGGGAGATAAAGTACTTGTATTGCTCCCTTCTTCCAGCTCCAAATTACTCACCAGGTGGCAAGGACCCTTTGTGGTCACACGGCAAGTGGGTGATGTGGACTATGAGGTTGTACGGTTGGACAGGGGAGGGGCAACACAAATTTACCACCTCAATCTCCTCAAAGCATGGAGAGAGGCGGAGTCTGATTCTCTGGTGACAACGGTGAAAGAGAGATGAGTTGGGGCCTGAGGTAAAATCTACCTAAAATGAGGTTAAAATCTACCAATCTTGCTTTGCTCCCTCATGACGACCATCTCACACCATCCCAGAGAGCAGACTTTGCCAAGTTGCAACAGTGTTTTACTGTTTTCCCCCCCGCTGGGATGCACAGACCTCATAGAGCATCACATTGAGACTTGCCTGAACACAAACAAAAAGTAGTTCAGGAAGAATTAAAAGCCATACTGAAGAGGGGGGTAATAGAAGAGTCCAACAGTGCCTGGTGTAGCCCCATCATTCTTGTGGTCAAGGATGAGATGGCTGCCATGGATGTACCAATTTGTCACACTTCTGTTCGTGTTGTTCAGGGCCCCGGCCACCTTCCATGGACCGGGTACTGCGTCTGCAAGCCACAGATGCTGCCGCCTACCTGGATGATGTTATCATCCACAGCAACAGCTGGGTGGAGCATGTGCAGCGGGTGGCCGCGGTGCTGGAGTCCCTGTGGCAGGGCGGGCTCACCGCTAACCCTAAGAAGTGTGCGGTTGGACGTAGTGAGGTACAGTATCTGGGGTACCCCTTGGGTGGAGGGCAGGTGCGTCCCCAGGTAGATAAAACAGCTGCGATCGCCGCGTGCCCAAGTCTAAAAAAGAGGTGAGGCGGTTCTTGGGGCTAGCTGGCTATTACCGGCGACTTGTCCCCAACTTTGTGGAGCCAGGGGTTTTGGCCAACTTCCTCTCCCCAGCCTAAGTCGGGCGGTGGGGGTATGTGGAGGTGGGCATGGTTAGCTGTCAACTGCAGAGGGAGAGGTGGGGAAGTGGCTCAGGTGAGCAGGGTCAGGGAGAGCTAATTGTCACAATTATGTCTTGTTGACTAATTATGCTCTCCCCTTTATATGCAGTAGCATGCTGGACCAGACATACACATGCTGCCAGACAGAGCAGCTAGGCTGGCTGAAGAAGTTAGTTGAGGACAATTGTTGGACATTGAGAGGAGCCACAAGACCAGCATGACAACGGCCGGGCAACCAAACGCGTGCAGTCATAATTTGTGGCAGTTGTTATAAAGCTTGTGTGTGTGTGCTCGTAACAATAAAAAACCTTCATCCGACGAACATTGTCATACCTGTGTGCTAGGGGGACGCTCGGTGGTAACGAGCGTGCTACAATAACCCATTCATTCATTGAATGGGGTTTTAATTCTGAAGGCATCCAGTGTATGTGATGGCATGTTAGTAGCTGGTACAACCAGAAGGATAAGTGATAATTAAATCCCCTAGACCAAACAATAAATCATTTTACCAGTACTAACCCTGCAGTGAGACTAAATAGATTCTGTAGTTTTCTTTGTGCTAGCTACAGAAATAAAAGTGATAATGAGGTTTTCATCTGACTGTGGGTGAGAGGGCAAACAAGCATATTTCCCACAATGTTAGACATTTGCTTTAAAAGTCTCTGTTAAACACCTCTGGATGGAGTTAAGGCATTTTGACAAACAACGTAGTGATTGTACACTGGGTCTCTGTTAGAAGCCCTTAATGTAAATGTTTTAAACACTTTGATTGAAGTATACATGATAACAAAGATGTATTCCTTATTCTTGTTTTCAAAAGAGTTTTACCATACCAATTTTTCAAATTGTACTTGTACAATTGTAATTATACAATCTGAATACTTTCAATTTCAATTTTCATTTTTATTTCATTTTGATATCAAGTTAATTTAATGACACCGGTTTTTGGCCACACTGCAGCCTCAGCAGGCTATATTGGTTTCAGCCTTTCACCATGTCAGACTCTGTCTGAAGTCTGGTAAAATGTTTCCTATTGTTATAAACATGCTGCTTTCAATGAGCTAAAAGATGCTCCCTATTTTGCTGAATATTTAAAATGAAATTACAGACTTACAGGGATGCCTTGTGGCCCAATTGGTCCTGGTAATCCTACATCTCCCTTTTCACCCTGTAGTGACAAGACAAAATGCAAAGCGTATATTCTCCTATTTATTTTAGAATAAAAACAGAAAAACATCACACAGATATACTCACTCTCTCTCCCTTTGGTCCTGCTGGCCCTGGCACACCTGCTGGTCCTATTAAACCCTTTAAGACAGAAAAGGGAAAATTAATACCTGTTTAGCAGATACAAACAGAATCGTACTAGAGACAATATCATCATTAAATGCCTCAAAGCAGTAAATCAACAAGCTTTCTGGTGGACATAAATATTTGTCACAAAAGATAATATCATGGCCCATTTAGACCAAATGTTTTTCTAATCTGGAGTGACAGGAAAGGGTTAGGAGATAATTTTCTGTCCAAACACCTGTAGCATAACACACCAAACTTGTTGAACTACTGTTCAAACTTTTAAAGAGGAGGGAAAATTAATAAAATGTGAATAGCTGCAGTTCTCTGTCTGAGTAGCAGTCAGGATTGGAGAGGAATACCTTGCATCTCAGGCATATCTAGTATGTAGAGTGCTTTATGGAATATAGCTGTCCAAATGTACTGTACATGTCAACATGCAACACGGGCATCTCTGCATGCTCCTTTGCAATGGCAACTTTGCAGCCCACTGCTGATTCAGGACCATTAGGCAGGAAATTGTGGAGGCAGGAATGAGGACTGAGGATTTACACTGTTATGGTGTCTAGTATCAGACAAGATGGGAATTCAAAGCAGCATCAGACATCATTCCACTTTAGTGGGCCCAGGTAGTCGTGGGAGAAAATGAACATATTTTAGGTTAGTTTAAAAAGACTATTAGCCTGAAGTAATGTAACACTTACAACTACAAACCTAGAACGGTCAATCTGTAGACACTCAAATAAAAGATGGTAATCAAATAATAGCTGGCCATCTCCAGCATTATAAAGGAAAGGCTTTTTTTTTACTGAATTTAATTTAATTAAGGGCAAATCAAGGAGAAGTTTTGCATTATGTACATTTCCACAGCACTAATACTATTAGCACATCAAAAGAGTCATGTCACAGTCACCACTGTGTTGCTCTGAGTTTCTCTTTTTAACAGAAATACGCTCATTAAATTAATCCAATTGGAATTTAGAATGAAATCTTCCAAAAATATAGCCAAAGTTTACTGATTTATGTGGGGTTGTGGTCCTTACATGAGCCAATATAAACCATGGAGGTATAAGGATGATAAATACTGTGTAGAGTTGCCATGTTTGCCATGGAATTAGATCATGCCAGTGCATCCTCAGAACCCAACCCTGAACAGTCCTGTCCTCACAAAGCTACTTTAGGAAAAGAGACAGGACAAGCATTGGCAGCAGGAAAGCAAGCGGACAAGCAAACATGACAGACGTCAAGCAAACTTTAGCAGGGGGGTGGAGGAGGAGGAAGAGGAGGAAGAGGAGGAGAAGGGTCAGGGAACCGGAACAGGAATTGCGCCACTCACCACTGGACCCGGTCTGCCGTCTAACCCATGAGCCCCCTGTATAGCGGTGTACATAGTTAGAGAGCAGAGATGATGGGGGGAGGTGGGAGGAAAGTGGGGTGGGGAATTGGGATAGGGAGGTGAGGGGTGAGTGAAGCTGTGACTCAAGTGACTTCAAAAACACATTCAGATGATGACAAATGGAGGGTGATGAAGGTGGAGGTAAAATGAGTGACAGTAATTGTGAGTAACTTCTTTTACTGCTCATGGTAGATGACGACATCAAGTCTACGGCCATGTTGTTGCTCATCAGAATTAGCTTTATTGTCAAGTGGGTTTACACAATCAAGGAATTTGCTTTGGTATTTTGGTGCAAAACAATGAACATAGTAGAAATATAAAGAACGATAAAGCAAGTACTGCAGGCCAAGAATCATAAATATAAAACTGACAATAAGATATTAAAGAATATTAAAAAAAGAAAAGAATAAAGAACATGTACAATATGACTGTTGTTTAAATGACAGTTTGTGCAGGGATGTGCAAAATATTTACATGGGAATGTGCAAAACTGTAAGAGTTAGTGTCTGTGGGGGTCCCGGGCCTTGTTGATGAGGCCAGCTGCAGACAGAAAGAAACCGTTTTTGTGGCGTGAGGTTTTGGTCCTAATGGACCGCAAAAGGGGAGTGCCTGTAACAGTTTGTGTCCAGGATAGGAGGGGTCAGCCATAATCTTTCTTGCATGCCTCAGGGTCGTGGTGGCAGCAGTGTACCAGATGGTGATGGAGGAGGTGAGGATGGACTCAGTGATGGCGGTGTAAAAGTGCACTATCGTTGTCTTTGGCAGGTTGAATTTCTTCAGCTGCCACAGGAAGTACATCCTCTGCGGGGCTTTCTTGGTGAGGAAGCTAATGTTCAGCTCCCACTTGAGGTCCTGGGTGATGATGGTGCCCAGGAAGCAGAAGGACTCAGGTGTCACAATGTTGACAGGGGAGTCACACAGGGTGTTGGGGGTGGCTGGGGCAGGGTGGGGCTGGGTTCTTCTTGTAATCCACAACCATCTCCACTGTCTTGAGAGCAGTGAGGTCCAGGTTGTTCTGACTGCACCAGATCACCAGGTGGTCAATCTCCCACCTGTAGGCAGACTCAGCCCCATCAGAGATGAGCCCAATGAGGGTGGTGTCATCCACAAACTTCAGGAGCTTGACGGACTGGTGACTGGAGGTGCAGCTGTTGGTGTACAGGGATAAGAGTAGAAGGGAAAGAACGCAGCCTTGGGGGGAACCGGTGCTGATGGTCCGGGAGTCAGAGACATGTTTTCGCAGCCTCATGTCCTATCGGACAGGAAGTCTGTGATCCACCTGCAGGTTGAGTCAGGCACACTCAGCTGGGAGAGCTTGTCCTGCAGCAGAGGCAGGATGATAGTGTTGAAGGTGGAGCTGAAATCCACAAACAGGTTTCTAACATAGGTTCCTGAGGAGTCCAGGTACTGGAGGATGAAGTGGAGGGCCATGTTTACTGCATCGTCTACAGACCTGTTGGCTCTGTAGGCGAACTGCAGGGTCCAGGTGTGGGTCTGTGATGGATATGAGGTTGGGCAACACAAGGCGCTCAAAAGACTGAATTACCACAGAGGTCAGGGCGATGGTTCTGTAGTTGTTAAGTCCTGTGGTTCCCTTGGTTTTTTGGGGACGTGGATGATGGTGGATGATTTGAAACAGCTGGTATATGGCATGTCTCCAGTGAGGTGTTAAAGATGTCTGTGAACACTGGAGAAAGCTGATCAGCACAGTGCTTCAGGGTGGATGGAGAGACAGAGTCTGGCCCTGTTGCTTTGCAGAGGTTCTGTCTCCTGAACAGTTTGTTGCCATACTTCTCGAGGATTGAGAGAGTTGTTGGAGCCTCTGGGGTGGGCAGATGTGGAGATACCCTGACCCTGTCTCTCAAAGCAACAGCAGAACTCATTCAGTTCATGGGCCAGACACAAGTCGTTAATGGAGTGGGGGGCTTTTGGTTTGTAGTTGGTGATCTGTCTGAGCCCCTTCCAGACAGAAGCAGAGTACAGTTGTTTAACTTTTCTCACCGACTTGCTAAACCTGTACTTTGATTCCCTAAAACTGTCTCCACTCCTGAACGCTTCTTCCTTTTCCAACCTTAGCTGTCTGAGTTAACTGCCTCTCTTAACTTATCCATACTGTTGGTAGCAGTCCTGAAAACATTCCACTATAGTTAGTACAGTCCAAGCACACCCGAAGGTCTTCCATAGCTTCACTGGTCCAATGCTATGATATCCTCACAACACGTTTACAGAGCCTTCAGAAGGGAGTAGAAGTAGTAGTAGTAGAAGTAGTACAGTTTATGAATAAATATTCCACATCAGGAGAACAGTGCTGTTGAATCACTGTCACATTGTTACATCAGCCACTGTTGATGTAAAAACAGATACCTCCAGCTTTCGTTTTGCGGGAAAGTTCTGTGTCATGATCTGCTTTGAAAAGTTGGAGGCCTGCCAGCTGCAGCGCAGAGTCCGGTATCGATCCACACAGTCACATCTCCATGAAGCATAATACGGAAGATGAATACATTGACATGACATTTATTGTCACTATATAACATCATGTTTGTAGATGTAGACATACCTGCTGTACCAGCTGCAAGGGTGAAAATAACAAACAACACAATGTAGAATTCACAACTATCTTGAAACTCATGCTGAATGACCATTTCCCCATAAACCCCCTCATTAATAGTGAAGAATGCTGATTCGGCATTCACACTATTATTATTCAAATCTTTATTATTGGTGTGAATGCTGAAAGCATTCATTGGTGTCACTGCTTCACAAAATATGTTCTTCTACAAAAATATTCTTTATTGGGTGTGAATGCTGACAGCATTCACAACCTATGTTCTACATTTTTTTTTTATTATTATTAGTGGTTAGTCTAACTATTTCCAAACAGCTGATTAAGATGAGCTGATCAGGTCAGTTTGACAGCAAGTTATTCTGAAGTGCATTCACTTGCAGTAGGAAATCCCAGCACACAACTCATGTACCTTTAAACAATACAGTATAGGAGAAAGACAATTATGCATACAAGTGTGTCCCAGCAGGCACGTACACACACACACACACAAACAGAGAGACACGCACACACACCTCTACCTTTTTCTGTCTCTCTCTGTCCTTCTCTCTCTCTCTCTCTCTCTCTCTCTCTCTCTCTCTCTCTCTGTCGGTCTGTATGTCTCTCTTCTCTAAAACACATTTCTACTACTCCTGAATCTATTTAGCTACATAAACCATTGAAATATCAAAATGTTCAGCTCTTTAAGGACATTCATGCTATAATTCACCTTTTTTACTTTAAAATATTAAGCTTTTTTCAAAAAGATTTTATAATGGTAGAAATTGTCAAATCCTATTCCTTAGTTTCACAATTCAGATCTCTTCACCGATATGACCTACAGTTTTTGAATGATGGTATCTTCTTTCAGTGGTCAGCTACTTAGGGTATACTTGCCCATAATGAAATGTTATTGTGTTATTGTTAATAATACAATATAGCATCCAACATGATCCATAGTCTCACATAAAAAGAGGAGTTACTCTGCAGTTTATGATATGACATATCGCCATCACGTGATGACATAAAGCATCTGAGACATGAATCAGTCAGTAACAAATGCCTAAAGTTAAAGCAACATGGGATTTTAAGGCTGATATTGTGTAATGCTAACATTTCTGTGTTGAAGCAGTGACATAATCGTTAAAATAATCCAGATTGAGTAAGAAAATTTAACAACAGGAGAGAACACAAATAGATAGAAGACAAAGAATTCCTACACCTGTGAACAGCCAGGAAGTCCAGTGTACTTACAGGGAGTCCAAGATGGCCTCTGTCTCCCTTGTCACCCTTCTGACCTGTCGCTCCCTTTTCGCCTCTGATGCCTATGCCTGGTTCTCCCTGGGTAAAACAGAATCCCATCCTTACATACACTTTAATGCATAGAATGGCTATGATGTAGACAATGGAGGCAGATTTAATAAAATGAGGAGCTGGTGGATATTATTTTAAGGAAATAATATCTCACCTTAGGCCCTGAATGTCCTTGAGATCCCTGTATGGAACAAAAACAGTGGGATTACTGGCACAATCTATACTGTATCCCAATTGTTGCCAATGCATACCACTGGTGTATTTGAGTAGCGTCAAGAGATAACTAGTAGAAATACAAGTTTGGCATGTTTAAGCTGCCTCTATTAGTGGAGCTTCAGTAAATAAACAACTCTATGTCCATTTCATGCCTTGTCATTTTGGATGCAGGTAATATTATTCTTACTGCACACATTTTGTTGCATCAATTGGTCTCCCCACAGGTGTTTTAATGTATTTTACCTGATTATACCTCTTCTCAGGCAGGTTGTGCTTTATTGATAATCCTTTCTCTCTCCTATTGCACCTGTTAAGGTGTGACACTTACAACTACATCTTACCAAATTTACCTCATTTTTATTGGTTCCTTAGGTTTGGAGATGTAATTCTCAGCATACCTCTTCCCAACTTCAAACTGAGCTGAGGCAGAATCAGCCAAATTCACTGAAAACACTTTGCAGATGTGCAAGGCCTTTAAGCATGAGCTAGTTTTTAAATTTAGGGGTTAAATGGCACATTTGACTCACTGCTGGGCCAACTGGTCCTGGAGGTCCTGGAGGCCCTGGAGGACCATAGATCTAAATACAGATACACACACAAGCAACTGGTTTTAATTGAGAAAATATTACTCATAAATTTACCATGAAGTGCACTAATCAGACCTGTGGGTTAATGATTGACCCTTACCATTTCTGACCTTCCTCCTTCTCCAGGTTCGCCTTTAGGACCCTGTGACAATAGGTGGCAAAGACAAAGAAGGACACAAAGTTGACGATATATTCCCTCGTCAGACAAACAATTAAGTGAATGAAAAATGAAGCAACACAACACTTTTTTCAAACAGCCCGTGGGGTGAATACAAAATGTACTCCACTTTTCCCCCCTTGCCAGGTCAGACACTGCATCCAGAAAAATGCAGCCTGACCCATTGCGTACCATTGCGCCAGGTATTCCAATAGGGCCAGGGGCCCCAGTAGTCCCCTTTTCACCCGTAGGGCCATCCAAACCCTACAAGGAAGGGGATATAGACATCATGACAATGGCAGAGTTTCAATTTAGGGACTGGTGAGTTGATCTTCATGTTAGAATCAAAGCATAAAAGATAAATGAGACAAATGCTCCTCCCGTCTCTGTCGACTGGCTATCGGCTACACTACTCCCACTTATCATCTCCCAATCACTCCATTCAGTCTACGCACCTGCCTCCCATCAGCTCACCTCCTGCAGTATATCTACTCTGACTCTTCACCCACTCATCGCCAGATTGTTTCAACCTCCATGCTAGTAACTATTTGGCCAACCTTTGCTAAAGAAAACCTTTTGTCTGTTTCTGCTCCTTGTCTGCCTGCAATCCACTAACCTGTGTTTTTGTGCCTTAGGATCACTGCTTGCCTGCCTGCCTCCTGTTTGCTTCTACCTGCCTGCCAGCCATGCTTCCCTCCGCCACACCATCTCCACTGCCATTACCTCCACTTCCTCCCTGCCTCCATTATGTCTTATTATCCTTTATCTAATAAACCCTTTTACTTTCAAACTCCTTGTCTTAGTCCTGCATTTGAGTCGATGAACAGATGGCCGGACATTCTCCTTCAGGAGTTTTTGGTAGACAGCAGAATTCATGGTTCCATTTATCACAGCAAGTCTTCCAGGTCCTGAAGCAGCAAAATAGCCCCAGACCATCACACTACCACCACCATATTTTACTGTTGGTATGATGTTCTTTTTCTGAAATGCAGTGTTACTTTTACGCCAGATGTAATGGGACACACACCATCCAAAAGTTCAACTTTTATCTCGTCAGTCCACAGAGTATTTTCCCAAAAGTCTTGGGGATCATCAAGATGTTTTCTGGCAAAAATGAGACAAGCCTTAATGTTCTTTTTGCTCAGCAGTGGTTTTTGTCTTGGAACCATGCAGGCCATTTTTGCCCAGTCTCTTTCTTATGGTGGAGTCATGAACACTGAGCTTAACTGAGGCAAGTGAGGCCTGCAGTTCTTTGAATGTTGTTGTGGGGTCTTTTGTGACCACTTGGATGAGTCGTCACTGCGCTCTTGGGGTAATTTTGGTCGGCCGGCCCCTCCTGGGAAGGTTCACCACTGTTCCATGCTTTCGCCATTTGTGGATAATGGCTCTCACTGTGGTTCGCTGGAGTCCCAAAGCTTTAGAAATGGCTTTATAACCTTTTCCAGTCTGATAGATCTCAATTACTTTCTTTCTCATTTGTTCCTGAATTTCTTTGGATCTCGGCATTATGTCTAGCTTTTGAAGATCTTTTGGTCTATTTCAGTTTGTCAGGCAGGTCCTATTTAAGTGATTTCTTGATTGAGAACAGGTGTGGCAGTAATCAGGCCAGGGTGTGGCTAGAGAAATTTAACTCAGGTGTGATAAACCACAGGACCACCATAGGAGGGGCAATCACTTTTTCACACAGGGCCATGTAGGTTTGGATTTTGTTTTCCCTTGATAATAACAACCTTCATTTTAAAACTGCATTTTGTGTTTACTTGTGTTATCTTTGACTAATATTTAAATTTATTTGATGATCTGAAACATTTAAATGTGACAAAAATGCAAAGAAAATAAGAAATCAGGATGGGGGCAAACACTTTTTTACACCACTGTATAGCTTTTGTGTCAGCAATGGGAAAACTGAAAGCTCAAGCAAATGCCTTCATTTTTACCTGCACCATATGATTTATAAATTAATTAAATGCTCATGATAAATAAGTTGTGCTCAGGTTTCATACTTTGATCTGTTTTCAAGGGCCCATCCCATAGGGGGGGACCCTCGTGTGGCACCTGCTTCTCAGTGTGAGTTAGATGCTAGTTCTTGGGGTGGGGGTGTTGTGTTACAGATAAACACAGCCCTTTTCTCTACAACCAATGACAACAATTGGCAGCTTTCCCAAATGGATATCGAATTCATAATTTGTGACCTCCACCCAAGTGGAGGTTACAAGGTTTATGGTATTCCAAATGTGGGGAAGAATCCCCCAACAGCCTCCAGGCAGCATCCTTCACAGCAACTGCTGGTGGACCAGCATACCAGCACTGAGGACTTCTATTGGAACATGATGTTTGGATTTGTTCCATCCCAGTGGAAAAAATAAGTACATTTACAGAAGTACTGTACTTAGATACAAATTTGAGGTACTTGTACTTTAGTTGAGTAGCTCTGTTTTGTGCTACTTTATACTTCTCCTCCACTAAATTTCAGGGGGAAATATTGTGCTTTTTAACTCCACTACATTTATCAGATAGTTTAGTTACATTTAAGAGTAATATTGTCATTACAAAACATTTGAAGAACTCATAAAATATGATGGATTATTATAAATTAAACTACCCAACAGTGTATAAGGAGGTTAAAATCAATATTAAAAGGCTTCTTGTAGGGTGGATCAGCGCAAATTCTGATGAACATTTTGTATCTTTTATTGATAAAAAGAATTAACATTTTCTCCTCATGGCCTCTGTGTCATGCAATAAGCTCTGTGAGGAACTCTCCCCCAAACATCCTGTCTTTACATTCTTCCGGGTCATAACAAGGACCCCTGCCAGGACTCAGAGAGGATGCCAATAAAAGTTAAGTGACAATGAGCCACTTTATGACCCTCACTAAGCCACCATCAGGATGATATCTGGACTTCATCAATAACAAGGAACAAAAGAAACCAACTTTGCACTTCAGAGTCAAATGTTTAGTAATTGATATACTATGTTTAATTAATGTTTTAGGAAGAATGTGAAGTTTCATTTCAACATCCTGATCCTGATGCAGGAACTGAACTAACCAGTACTAGTTATACATATCCACTAATCCAGAAAGAAGATGTAAACTGGAATGTCAAATCTCATGTGTGCCTGTTCTGGCCTGCCTGTCCCCCCCTTCCTCTTTTCATCCCCCTCAGAGGAGAAGACAGACAAAGAATGCACATTCCTTTGCCTAATACATAAATACTGATATATATTGATTTTACTTAATATTTATTTTGCTGTTTTTCTATATATCTATTTTATCTATATCTATCTATATCTATCTAT